>NW_020799096.1:2075593-2132577 GCF_003259725.1 Athene cunicularia
TTTTTTTTTTTTTTTTTTTTTTTTTTTTTTTTGTTTTAATCACCTGTTTTACAGAGCAATTCTTCTTGTTCCTATCTGACACAGTCAAGAAAATACAGCCAAAGGCAAGGGCATCAACCACTTTTTTGAAGGTCTCTGGTAAACTATTATTTATATGACTTCAGAAAGTCTGCTTCATATTTTAAAGGGCAGTATAGCCAAGCTGAGAAACATGCTTAGGAAAATACATCATCCATTAACCTTATCTGCTTTCCTGACACAGGGATGAAAAGGCTTACTGAAACCCAAAGGAGTGCTGTAGGTGAGCACGGCTCTGTGATATAAAGCAGTGTTTTTCTGCCCATAATGTTTTACTTTGGATGTGTTTCCTCTTTGAAAAAAAGAGTCATAAAAGACTAAGATACTACCCTAATAACTACTCCAAATGATGTTATTTAGAATAGCCTTCAAGTGTCAAGGTAACATTTTCAAAGATTCTCACAACTTTGTCTGCCTCAGTTTTTATCTGTCCACATTCAGCTTTCGTGTTAATGGAATACTATCTATAGTGGTTAAACATTTCCCTCCATGATAAAAGTGTCAGTCATCAGAAACAGGCAGAAGATGTCAAGGCACAGATGACTCTACAACATGCCCTTCATGTAGTATCCATTTTTCCATAACATGTGGAACTGCCCACTGCAGAAGGCAGGTTTATGCACGAGGTCGATCTTTGGTCTAACCCAATGTAGAAATACTGTGTTGAAAGTTACATTCACAAATGAAGATCAGTAGGCAGGTAAGTAGGTATGTAAATAGATTGCAAGCAGCAGCAAAGTACGTGGAAATCTCTACCTACAATTCACCATCATATTTCTTGAAGATAATGGTTAAAAGTAGTCTTTCTGCAAAAATTAATCAGGAACAAAGCACTGCTTTCTCTCATTTTTACTCTTAATGGAATTACAGCCTGATTTTATGAGACATCTCTCCACGTCCTTTTCACATTTGCTAACCACCAGTCCTACTTAGAGGCTGGGTTCTAGTGCCTAAGATGTTAAACAGAGTGTGTGTACTGGGGGATTACAAATGAGTGCACTGTTTGCTAAAAGCAACGTGCAAAAGAATGGGTAGTTAACAACATTCTGAAGCCATTTGTTAGTCAGAGCGAGCAGAAATAGTAACTCACTCAGTAATGTAGCTAGCTAATCTAATTAAATGTGCCCTCAGCCCAACATCTGTCTTCATAATGATCTTGGTGCTGTTAGGCACCAACTGCGTCATGCCTTTATGTTCAAATTAATGCTGATAACCAGTGGATGACATTTGTAATGTTGATGATATAATATCCAGATTTCATCATCTTCATATCTACTGCAATAAAAGTATGTAATCTTCCATCCATTCCTCCTGCTATTATTTTAAAATTGCATATGTCAGATCTGCACTGCACAATCTCTCCTGTTATATCCAGCCTATTCTGTATTCACAGATAAGTATATGATGTATATATTCTATTTCACTCAAATTATTGAAGTGGTAAAATCCACCTGATCTTGTGAAATTCACAACTTCCCATATTTTATTTCTAAATCTCATTAACATGGTAGCTATACGTTCTGCGATCTGCTCTCAGATTAACATGTATTGTTCATATACAAGGCCTTTTATCACAGTTTAAGACTTTAAAATGTCTCCTCCATCACTGTAGTGACATCTTTAGGGAGTTATGTGAGGTTTCTGCTCATTCTTGTTTCACCTTCCTGTGGCGAGAAGAATGTACAGGGTCTTGTTAGGTGTTCTCTTTTCATGGGAAAGGCGAATCAGTGTGAAGAGAAGTGAAGCTAAGGTACAAATAATACACAGTTTACTCTGGTTTTGGTGGGAAGCCCTCAGTGCACTTTTTAAAAAATGTGTCGACTGCCGAATGAATTCTTGTGGAATAGAACATATAAAGAACAAAGCAATTTTCACACGTTAAAACTCTGCCAGCAGTTCCGTTAAGAGCAGAAGAATCTGAAAGCATTTTGGCAGCCGAGAGTGAATTTCCTGAACCGTAAAAACTCAAGGAAATTTCTATAGAAATGTTAGTACTTAATGAACCATACATCTCTAAAACTCTATGGATTTCTTCGAAGAGGGCAGTTGCTAATAGACAAGCAGGGTTAATAATGAAATCTGAATGTGAGAATGCTTTTATATGTTTCGGATCTGAAGGCTTAAATGAATGTACTTTAAAAGATTTGTGGAGGTACCCATCATTTCAGTAACAGATCTGCTTCAATCCGTTCAAGATGTAATTATAACAAAACACATCCCTTGGACAGAAGTAAAAAGTAAGCAACAACCTGTGTTTGCTAATGGTTAATTAAATGTTTGACCAATGGAAAATGTCATATATTGTGACCTGAAGTTTGTTACATTGAGTTATGGCAATTTTCTGAAAGGAATGTGTTACCAAGAGTGTAGCATGTCATAATGGTAGGCTATAGGTGATAAAAGGGAACACATCAGCCGCTATCATAACGTGCTTTTTCTAAATGAAGAGAAAAAATACTACTGAAACCAGTGTCATGATGACAGTGGAGCAGAAGTGTGTGCCCTGAATACAAAGAGGTTACATCTAAATCTTAGGTAAAGGGAGTTCACTTTAAAAATAAGTGGGTTTTGTATCTTTGAAATTAAGCAGCAAGCTTACAGTGTGTTGGTGGAGCATGGGAACCTCCTTACAAACAACTGTCTGTCAGGGTCCTGAGTGCAGCCTCTCACCTCCCACTGCCCTTAGGGGTTTGGCTGCCTGAGCTCAGGGCCAGCTTTTGGTGCAACTGCCTGGTCTTGAATCCAAGAGCTGTGTGGGAAGAGCTTTGTAAGGAAAAGCTATGAGAAGCTGCCCCACCTCTTTACTTTTAGGCTTCCCCTCTCATCTTTAAACTACGCTGCAGCTCTGTCAGTGCCTGGCCATGTGCCTTGCTGTTTCAAGCCCTGACCCAGACCCACCGACTTCATCTCCCGGCTTGACCTGCTACCTGCCTTATCGCCAGATCAGCTGATGTTCCAGAGCAGCAGACTGGCATGGCTTATCTTGCTTGCTACTGTGGGACCTGTTGGTGAGACTCATGTCCTGCCTCCCTTAATTTCACTCTAAGCTCTCAGCAACTCTTGGCTTACAAAGCAGTCCACTCTTCTCACTCCCTGACAATAACTTTCTAAAACGGACACCATCAAAATAAGGTGAGAACTTCATTAGCCTTCATGTTTCATGGCCAACAGTGGCATCCAACAGATGCATAGGGAAAACATTTGAGAAACAGGGTAAATTCAGGATATTTCCCTGGGCTCCTTTCCAGCCATCAACAGTTTTAAGAAATTCTTGATCAGGAGGCTGCACCTGTGTTTATCTTCCTTGTATGTTGTCTACTCTGTTTTGAACTTTCTTCTGCTTTTTGCTATCCCGCCTCCATCCCCCCGAAACCCAAAGGTAATGATCTCTATAGTGGAAGAGCATGAGGAAGGACTTCTTTTTGTTTTGACTGTTTGACTGTGCTGCCTGGTGACTGCAGTGGATTCTTTTTAGTTCTTGTACTGTGAGAATGATGTCTACTTGTTCTTAGTGCCAGTTTATCACGCCATTCATTTTATATCCTTGCATTGTACTACCTCTTAGCTGTCCCCTTTTAGCCTCTTATTCTTTGAGATGAGATAGAAGAAATACATGCTGTATTTAAATGTGAGGGACCATGGATATCTGTAGTGACAAAATGTAACTTTCAAAATCATTGATTCTTACTTCATTCTATAGTAATTTTTAGCATTCTGCTTGCCTCTCTCTGGCTGCTTTTGAGCACTGAGCTGATACTTACAGAAAGTTTTCCAAGACAACTTTCCAGCAAGAGAACATCTGATTTGTTGCCCTTTATTATATAATCATAGAGCTGTTTGGTTGGGTTTTGGATTTATTTTTTTTTTTTTCCAGAAACATTTTATCACTTGAATAACTTCTCCTGCTTACAAAATAAGTTCTCCCATTCTAAGCAAATTCTACAGATAATTTTCCAGGATGTCCTCTTGACAGCATGTTGTAATTAGTTCTGTTGCAGAGAAATAAAAAAATCACTTTGCAGAGCTTAATATTTGAGAAGTGGGTCATTCAGCCATAAATAGGAGAAATCAGTTAAAGACTCATGTCATTTGGAGCTTCAGGAGAACAGTAGTTCAGAATGTGAGCTTCATTGACAAAGAGGTTTCCTGTGTTCCTAACAGAAGGTACTGCCAGGATGCCACTGTTTCCTTTCAAATACTTCCACTGTTTTTTCATATGAAATCCACTTTTTTGTTTGCTTGTTCCTGTATGTTTGATTTCCTTGTTTCTGTACATCTGCCAAATTCTGGCAAAGTCAGGGACTATATTTATAAAGGAAGATATATAGGTAGTTGTATAACACTCTGCCTTATTCATTTGCTCATTAAACAGAAAGACATGAGAGATCACTGAGAAAACCTTTTAGGCACCAGGAGTGGTTCTGTCCTCTAAAATGGAAGACATTTATCGACATTAATATTGACCTCAAAGTTTTCCTGTTGGTTTTCAGCTAAAGAGGCCAAGGCCCAGCTGATATATTGTAGGAAATAACTTCTCAGCAGCACTCTGAAGATCTGAATTGAAGAGCATGAAAGAGCATGAAATTTAACTAGAGGTGATGCCATCTGTTGTCCCTGTATTGGTTCCTGTAATACCATCCAAATAAGTTGGGATCTAATCAGTATCCTTCCATCAAAGGAAAAGATAATCCTTCATGATGAGGGAAACTAGGCAGCCACAAGACCTACACTGTATTGTCCTCTGGCTAACCAGCTTCATAAAGTTGGAGTTGGGTAGATGATTGATTGTGCATGTGTGTATACTGGTAGCTTGCCTGCCCAGCTTCACTGCACAGAAAATCACTTGCAGGTAGGTGGCTTTTCACCACACCTGAGTCTATATAAAGATCAGTTGTTTGCCTCCTCCTCCTCCAGAGCTGCAGATGGTACCAAGGCCTGTCAGTTCAGATTTCCTATTACTTCCTCAGTCTGTCTGAACTAATCAGCCTCCAGGAGAAAGGTATTTGAGTTTGATCCTTTGTAGAGAGTCTTGTATATAATACAGTTCTGAGATGTCACTGAAACAGCCCTACCAAATTATGGTTTCTTTTACAGTGGGAAAAAAAAAAAAGGTAATTTTTTAGGAGCTAGTTTAATTTTCCCCACTAAGTACAGCATTTAGCATGATTTCACTTGCTTGAGGTAATTATAGACATGGTGTATATTCAGCTTCTTACTTCTTTTGAAAGGCTAGAAATGAATGCAAAGAGAAATGGACTGTAGTTATATGTATGATGGGGATTGAATGTGGAAACCTCTAATGCATTTTTGCCTTTTTCAAGTTCAACAGCTAGTTCTCAAACCTTCCACTGCACTGTCTTGTCCTAAATCTAGCAAATGTTGCAAAGGGGTTGTGGTAAGTGGAAATGTCCATAATTAAACAAAGTGATGTAGTCTTAGGATACTCATCATTTTCTGTTCACTCTATTCTTTGTGGTGTGCTCTAATGTAACAGTCTTGGTATTTTTCAAAGCACATGGTAGGCAGGTGAGCTCTTTCTTTCTTCACTGAAGGATGGAAAGAGGAGATCTGATTTTTTGTGTGTGAAGCTATTCTTATTGCTATGCACAAAAAACTACTATGCCTTACAGTGAGAGATATCTTGGTGAACTAGATTTACATATCCCTGTCAAAAGCTAACCATATCTTTAATGTTCCAAGATGTAAATCTTTGGGGGTAAAAAATGGGAGGGAAGAGTAAGAGGGGAAGAAGGAGCTCATGCAGGTGGCATAGAGCTTAAAATGTACCAAAGTCATTATCAGGGTATCTTCAAATGAAAAAAGGTTATTCTGAATCTACTAATTTGTCGAAGGCAATTTAACCTTCTAGGCTTATGCAACAAGGTTTTACCTTCAGGGATTTCTATTTAGCTCTCTTTTGTTAAAGTAAAAATCAGGATATATGCGAACAGTAAACACCAGGCAGTGAAAATGAGAGAAAGCTCACACTTTCAGAGGGATTCCAGAAGTGTTTGTGCAGTCAGAATCTGGAAGGCACTGGGTACCTATATCTGGACCAAATGGGCAGATTAGATCCTGGAAATCTGCATGCTTTCTCTCTGTTGTCCACATCACTTTGCCTTTTGCATCCTGATGTTAGCCACCCAGACTTACTCAGCCTATGTCTGGAAAATGGTATGATCCCAGATTTACCAAGGTGTAGTAGGCATGAGGTTCTCTCCAGAGAACCTGTTGTGCCTGCAGCGGACCAAAAGGGGATACAGAGCTTATAGAAGACTCTACATGTGATATCTGTCTGTAAGATGAGCTGGGTGCTTGGTGTCATGGTTTCTCATTGTTCTTCTGTGCCTCCAGGCTCCTCCTTTGCCATGCTGCCATGGTGAAATGAATGTTAGCTGACTGTCTCAAAAGGGCTGCATTGTAGTGGAATGTATGGCTCAAGGGAAGCGTGAGCGAAGTATTACTCACTGGTTTGTGGGTTAAACGTTGGGACAGAGGACTCCCTGTTTGGAGTGAAGCATTGGCACACCTTAGACAGTGGTGGGGAATGGAGCCATTTTAAAAGCTTAGTTTGATCAGTCCCTCCCAGGTCACCTTCCTGGAGAGCCCCACAGGACCGGGATACTGCAGCAGCAGCACCAGAATGGCCAATGGGCATCCTATGGCTCATGAGCCTGCTCATAGTCACAGATGGAAATAAAACCCATTTCTATGAATTAGGTTCCAGTCCTAAATTTTATTAGAACAGTATATTTGGGAAATAATGTGAGATCCTTTGACACCATCTACACTTCAAAATTTTGGTGTGAATATTGTGCTGTAGGAAGTTTCCAGAACATGACAGAAATTAAAATGTGTTAGGATATGAGTAACAAATTATGACAGCCTAAGAAGAGGTCAGAATGAGACACTGACATTTTAAAGCATATGTTCACATGTCTTGAATATTTCTAGTGAGTAATAAAACTGAGGTACTTATCCCTGCTGGCTGCTAATGATCTTGTGGTATTTTTCATGAGTGTAGCATAATTAAGCTATGTGTCCTAACTTCAGTGACTCCTATCTGCCATTCTTATTTCCCCATGTGCCGTTCAGATGTCTGCAGCAATTCCTGTGCTTTTAGTTTCTTTATCTTTAGTTTTCTTTGCAGATAAAATTAATCATGCATCCTGGTCTTTACTATATAGTCAATACTTGATAGTACATACTACATTGTTTTCATTCAATTAAATCCTGCTGAGAGCCTTGGTGTAAACTATGTGGTCTCATGGTTCACTGTTGGGTAACCCCAGGATTCTCAAATACTAGCCTTTTATGACTATATGATACATTATTTTTAATCTAGTAGGAATCCTAGCTCACATGAGACCCATACATTGCAAAAGGTTCACAAATTCTGTCAACTTGCAAGACCCTCTATCTGAGTGCCTCCCAGGATTTAATAGAAAAGAAATAACCCCTTTCCCAACCCATGAGGAAAATAACTACAAGTCTTAAGTCTTAGTATGTTTTTAAAATTGTATGTGAATTTATTGGTGGAAATAAACAACAAAGGCAACAAGAAAGGATTCTACAAGTACCTAAGCAGCAAAAGGAAGACTAGAGAAGATGCAGGCCCACTGCTGAATGGGGCAGGAAAACTGAGGTATTGAATGCCTTCTTTGCCTCACTCTTTGCCAGTAAAACTGTCCTTCAGGAATCCCAGGTCCCTCAGACCAGGGGTAAAGTCTGGAACAAGGAAGACTTACTCTCCATGGAGGAGGCCCAGGTTAGGGAACACCTCCAACAGACTGCACATACATAAATCCATGGGGCCTGACAGGTTGCACCCGTAAGTGCTGAGGGAGCTGTCTGATACCATGGCAAGGCCACTCTCAATCAACTTTGAAAAGTTGTGGCAACTGGGAGAAGTTCCAGAAGACCAGAAGAGAGCAAATGTCCCTCCTGTCTTCAAGAAAGACAAGAAGGAAGATCTGGTGAGCTACAGGCTGGTGAGCCTTACCTCAGTCCCTGGGAAGGTGATGGAGAATATTCTTATGGAAACCATTTCCAAATGAATGAAGAACAAGAAGGTCATTTGAGGTAGTCAACATGGATTTATGACAGGGAAGTTATGCTTGATCAGTCTGATAAACTTCTACAATCAGGTGTCTGACTTATTGGACAAGGGAGGAGCAGTAGATGTTGTGTCTTTAGTAAAGCTTTTGACACTGTCTCCCATAACATCCTCATAGAAAAGCTGAAAAAGTCTGTTAGATAAGTGGATAGTGAGACTGGTTGAAAACTATGGGGTGGGCCCAGGTGATTGTGAATGGTGGCACAAAGTCCAGTTGAAGGCAAGTGACTAGTGGTCACTTGTGTGAATGGTGGCACAAAGTCCAGTTGAAGGCAAGTGACTAGTGGTCACTTGATGGATACGCCAGGTGTCAATACTGTGGCCAATACTGTTTACATTTTCATTAATGACCTGGATGTTGGGACGAAGTGCACCCTCAGCAAGTTTGCAGATGATACAAAACTGAGAGGAGATACAGAGGGTTGTGCTGACATCCAGAGGGATCTCAGAAGGCTGCAGAAATGGGCTGACAGGAGCCTTATGAAGTTCAGCAAAGGTAAAGGGGAAGTCCTGAAAGTGGGGTGAATTGACCCCATCCATGCACCAGTACAGGTTGGAAGTTGACCAGCTGAAAAGCAGATTTGCAGAAAAGGCCCTGGTGGTCCTGGCGGGCACCAAGCTGACCATGAATCATCAACACACCCTTGTGGCAAAGTAAAGGCTTATGAGGTGTGAGAGTGGGGGGAATAAGAATTATTTGAAGAGCAAAATTCTCTTCAACTTTGTCTTTTTCTAGATCACATGTTCACTAGTATTCTCCTTCTCATGCATGATAAACTTACTTTTCCTACATCATAGATTTTCCAATTTAAACCTGATAATACCTAATATTTTTATTTCATGATTTTATTACTCTTCCTTCAGAATTCTAGCAATCAATTTTGTCAATGGAGCTTCTGGCTTAAATTGTAGTTTGTATTCCACTGGGAACCGTGTATTCTTCTGTCTGTGAGGACTGTCATTATCTTGTAAACCACACTCAGTTTTTCACTGAAATTGGTAGCATTTTGTCCTGTTCCACTATAATTCAGGGGCAGCTTGTTTGTATAGCACAACTACTTATAATATATGTTGCTTAGAAATAATCTTTGTACCTGAGCAAATTGCAGTATAATTTCACTGCTCTTGCATAGACCTTTCTCCTGTTTTCAGCTGTGATTTTTGTGGTACAGTCTCTCCAATATAAATAATGCATTAGTTCATCATTTAAATGTGACCTATCTTTGCAACACTGGTGACTCACTATAAAGATCTTTTTGAGTTACTTACAAAACTTCAGCCAGATTTTGGTAGCTGATTTATCTCTTCTGGTCTGTAACATGCTGTGAAGGTTTGGCTTTTATGTGTTTGACAGTGTTGTAAGGACCCAAAAGTGTAGTCTCTTAGCATAATGAAAGTGGTTCACAAGAGAATTGGATGCACATAGGCTCTGCTCAATTAGCATACTCTAAAGTCATTGTAATTACAAGTTAGGGTTGGTTTGGGTTTTGGTTTTTTTTTTGGTGTAAACACTGATTGACATAGCTCATTTCCACTTCTGAAGCTCTAGTGGTGTTGATTCTTACAGTTCATTAAATAATAAGCTTTAAATCCAGTCATTGAAATAAACTGTGTTTTAAAAGTAACCATCTGAAAAGGTAGAATTAAAGCCATTTCAGGGGCAAAGGAAAAGACACATTTCTTAAATCGTGTTTGTTACCAAACAATGCCAGTAAGATCATCCTGATTCTCTACTGTCCTCAATCAGGTATTTGCACAGATAGACAGTACTGCACAAAGGGACAAGCAGAAGATAGTCACATCCATGACATCTTATCAATACCACTGAGAGCAATAAATGAGACAGTGACTCTGTGTGTCCAGCAACACTTTCTGGTTCAAAGGAGAAACTCTTCCCTCCATCTTTCACCCCAACAGCAAACCCTTCTTCTCACAGAGTAGTTTAAAAAAATGTATTTTCTGTCATTTGTCTCGTAAAATGGCTCTTTGAAGGTACAAGGTAGTCTGGTTACAGTGTAACTCACTGTTGAAAGTATATATAGTAGTAGTCCTCATTAAAAGACACACAGAGAGCAAACTTAAATTTTCTCAATTTTCTGATAATTCCCATGTCATTTAAAAAAATTCTTAATAAAACATCAAGTATTAAACTTCATACATCATCAAGTAGAAGTAGAAGTAGAAGTAGAAGTAGAAGTAGAAGTAGAAGTAGAAGTAGAAGTAGAAGTAGAAGTAGAAGTAGAAGTAGAAGTAAAGTAGAAGTAGAAGTAGAAGTAGAAGTAGAAGTAGAAGTAGAAGTAGAAGTGTGCTTTTCAAGTTTTCTAGGCTTGGTAGCAATTTCAACCTGACCCTGATGCCATTAAACACTGCTTGCTGCAAAACTCTCAGTGACTTTAAGGGACACAGTATCAGATTGTTTGTTTTATTCTTTCACTTTAACTTAAAAATGTGCTTTCATTTGTATGATATGAATTAATACACTGGCCTTAGGTTGCCAGGTGATTCCTTTGTGTTGACTCTTTTGGGTGTCTCTGCCTAGAGCTCTGCACATGTGTCTGCCAGCAGAAGTTGCTGCACCTTGATGGAAGGAAGTCACACTTCAGTCCTTCACTACAGAATACTGTATACATATGAGATAATGCTTGTTCACTTATCATATAGCTTGAAGAAACACATTGCCTCTTTCAAGTATTAAGATGGGAACTACTATTCACAAATAAATGGCTAAGACTTTTAAGAGTCCATTTTTAAGGAAAAAGTCAAAGATGAGCAAACTTTTATAAGTTATTAGGATAAGTTAGTTGTGATTATTACGAATAGTAGTTCGAAAATGTGATTCACATTTTAAGTATTGTTTGGCAAGTTTGATGTGGTATCTGATAGACTGGAACAGAAATCCATACAGGCTACCCCTTTCACACTTGTTTCACTTCTCTTTGCTCCTTATTTTTTCTTTTGATGTATTAGAGAAATAGTAATCTCTATTCCTAGTTTAATGTATTTCTGAACTGAATCTTTAAACTTCTCATTCATTGTAGATGGGCTCAGTTAAACTATGATGAATTCTTCTTAAGTGGGTTTGATATAGCTTGGTCAAATCCCTGATTTTTAAGGTAGAAAGCCATCCACCACCATCAGGGTTTATGAAAGTCTAAGAATGAAGTGTAAACTGTTTAGAAGATCTTGATTAATCTGATGCCTTTTAAAAAAATATGTTATTTATATAATTATTTCATACTGAAGAATGTGAAGAGTGGCTGTACAATACCATGGTATGCAATTACTTGGTATGACCTCTATTTCCATGCTCTGTATCTGAACACTGGAGAGCAAATAAAAGTATCTTACTATGAAACTCTGAAATGTATAATTGCTACAGTGATCAAGGAAGAGAATAAGAAATATTTTTTTCCAAATGTGGAACATTTCCTTTTGCTATTTACCATTTTCTGAGTTATCTCAGATTAAAAAAATCTTATTTTCCTTTTCAGCTTTGTTTTGCAGAGCTGGATGTAGATCCTTGTTCAGCAAAAACAGGAACCACAGGCACTTGCCAGGGAACCTAGCTCAGAAATCCTGTTTTAGCAAAGCTTTATAAAATAACTGTGGATTCCACGAGAGGCTTTCAAAGCTTTATTGACTTATTTCTGCTGGACAAATTCACATAAATAACAAAACCCTAGTTAAATTTTACCATGTCAGATTTGTAAGAGCTGATTCATAGGGTTTGCATTGTCCTTGATGCAGAAACACATTTTCTGGCTACAGCAGAATGTTAGTACCTAGGCTGTATCTGAAGTATTAGCACTGTAAGACTTAATCCACCTGTACACTTGTTCCTTCACTACAAGGACATCAACAAATTATACCTATCAGAGGACACCCTACAGATACAAGCATTCAGTGACATTAATAAATTTTTGGATTCCACAGAGATTTTGATGATATTATTCAGAATTCTTTTGTCTGATCAGGAATATTCATAGCAGTAAGAGGTAGAAAGAAGAGATGTGTTTCTGATGGTAATAGCAGACCTGAAGTAATATGCCAAGTTGGCTAGATACACTGCTGGTATTGTTAATGTTCATCAGAACTCCAACTAGGAGAGCAAAAGAAAAGAGTTGTTCAGAATTTGGGAAATGGGAACAGAGCCATATATTTGGAAATCAGGACTTAAAATCAAGTCAGATCAGGAGGAAAATCTTGAAAGAATGTGGGACATGTTTTCACACAAGATTGAAACTACAGTCAGAACACTGTAGGTAAAGTAAGAGAGGAAGAAAGGGTCATGTATGCATGCCTGGGGTGGCTGACCAGAGGTTACTGGAACTGAGATCTTTTGTTACAGCTTACCATATTTATTATTTTCTAACTACAGCTCATCATAGGCATGACTGAACATCTGGGATACCCCTTCTCTGCATTGATCACTCCTACATTACCTGCTGTACATAAATGTAAACAGATCATTCAGGAAAGGGGGAAGAGCTACAAAACTCCTGATAGCAGCAACATTTAGTAAGAAGAAACTTGACCACAGGAAGATGTTGTTTCAGCATTTCTTTCCAATCTCTTGCATAACAGGGAGATAAAGCAACGGGGATTGCTGGCATGTTTTCACTGAGCTAAAGTTAAAGGGCAAGCCCTAATTAGGCAGAGCAAAGATTTAGGGAAAAAAAAAAAAAAGTGTTTGTAAGTAAAGTCATTAATGAAAAAGCCTATATACTTAAGGAAAATAAGCTAAAACAGTTAGTTATCCATTCTGTTTAATGTGTGTTTTATAATGAACAAAAGACTGAGGAAGACTCTTCTACTAAAAGGCCAATAACCAGCTATCATCTCAAGGATTTAATAAGCCTTTCATTGCTGCAGGGTTCACATTGTGTATATAATAATCTTACCTATCACTAATCTTGGATTATTATCTTAGTAATGCATACTGTTAGCTACTTTAATCTTACGCTAAATTAATCTTGATATTTGTGTCCATATTTTATTGAAATGTAAATTGTGATGGTTTGTGATTTAATTTTATCTGAGCAGTTGCATGCCTTGCAAAAAATCCTAAAGAAATTAGGGCAGCATTTTTATAATACCCATGCATGTAGTGATTGATGCTTTGTAACTGGGTATGTTTTGTTTCACTAATATTGAACATAAAGCAGAAACTTGTTCTGGTGAGTGGAATAAATCAACTACATGTGTTTGTTTTCATGACTAATTCTGTAATATTGCATTATCAAAACAGCTGGCTGAAAAGGAAGTGTTCTGCAAGACCCACACTATGTTTATAATATAGCTGGCACTTTGTAAATAGTTAATCAATGACAAGATTTATCATTTTTGCAGCAGTGACCATGGTTCCTTCTTCTTTTGTAAATATGGCACCACATGTCTTTGGATGTAAGGTAAATAGAAGTCATTAGCAGATGTCCATGAAATAGTCAAAACACCTTGAATTAAAAAAAAAAAAAAAAAAAGTACTCAAGTGGAAGTATCCTAACATGGAAATGAGTTGGTTATATTATTTCATGCTTCCCACAATAGTGATTTAATTGGTTCAGACAATAGGTCTCTTAAATGAAAAATGTCAGTCATCTTTGGAATTTTAGTATACTTGATACTGGTGCAGCAATTGCTGTTGTAAGCATTTTACAACCTTTGCCAGGATGTGTTCTTTCCACATCCTGGCTTTATCATCCTCCTCTGCTTTAAACATTTTTACAAAAGTACAGTCTGTCCCAAAGGTCAGTTCAATCTGACATGCCCCAAATTCTCTTTACACTCCTTCCCTCTTTACAGAAGGAGTGTTCTGTACTGTTCTGCAGAGCTATCCTCTTACAGTTCCTCTCCAAGAAAACACCAGATTTCGGTTAATGCTGAATAGACTTATTAGATCTACTCTTTAGGTGCAGCCCCGGAACAACTTCTGAGAAACCATTTTATTTAAGTTAGTGCACTGACCATCTGTTTTAATCTTAACCAAAGATAGATGCACAGTGTGAACAATGGCACTTGAAGTTACAGTAGTTCATCTCTTTTCAGTCCTTCATGGAGTCTGTGCTCTTTAGTTATTGCCTTGATTTGAGCAACCTTGCAATTTCTGTTTTTCTAACAGCTTGGTTCCCCCAACAGTTCTCACACTTGTGATTAAACATTTTATTTTCCCCTCATTGTTTTCTCTCAGAGTTTTGTCTTCTACGCACAGTTTCTCCCTGTATACAATTTTCTTTTTTTCCTATTTCTTGGCACTGATGAACCCAATGGTGCACAACCAGTTTAGATTGCTCCCATATCAGATCTGCTGACTTTCAGGCTACCTTCTTATTCCCAGTTCATCTATCAGTGCAGCTATCAAAGGTGCACAGGTTCTGTCAACAATTTTCTTGCATACTGCCCCACTCAACTGCTTCAACCTCTTGCTCTCGCAGGAGAATATTTGGAAATATGCGTTCAATTTGAAATAGAGAATAAGAAAGTGTTATTACTTGGCTCGGTAGAGTGGCATCCATACAGTGTATTTTAACTTACATTTCAAAATGAAAAATTACTTTAAACTAAAAAAAGACAGTCTTCATTGTGAACATGTCAAATGACACATTTCAAGAATTTCAACATGTTTTCCAACATTTGTTCAAGTTGAGATAATAATCAAATCTGGCCCTTTCCTCTGAACAGTCTGTTTCAAGGAAGTGTCAAAAATTTCATGACAAACTGTCTGGAAAGAAAAAGCAAAATATTGTGCAGGGATTTTTCCTTCTTTTCCTCTTCTGTTTAAAATAAAACCTCTAAAACTATCTTCCAGCCTGTCCCTACTCTCCTTGAATACTAAGTGGTAAGCCAGTTGCACAAGCGTTTTCAGAACCGATGCTGGCAGTATGCTACTATTTATTTCCTTTCTGGCTTATGCTTTGTGTGCTGAATTTCTGGAGTAAATTTTTGCAACTGAAATATAAACCCTTGAGAAATCAAAGCTTATAATAAACTGAAATACTGACAGAGCCTGAACTATGCTGCCCAAATTGCAGTGCTTGAAAAGCAGAAAAATAGAATCAAGAGTCTCTAAACTACTCTAAATTATAGTCTATCAATTTTTTTATAGAGCAATCACAAGACTATTTAAGTAGAATAATAGATTCCCAGAAATGAGCTATTTGTAATTAAAATTAAGCATACTAGGATCATGTAATTACAATTTTTACAGTCAAGTATGTAATATTAAAACAGTTATATCCTCCTTTTTCCTTAAAAACAGTTTTGCTCTTAATATGAATTGTTTTCTTGAAAGTGGTGCCCATTTTCAGAAGGTTAAAATTGTAATTCTGGGAAAAATCACGTGTGTATGTATTTTGAATGTAGGTGTGTGAACACACATGCACATATGTGCATGTAGTCACACCTGTTTATTACTTTAACAGTTAAGCCTTCTGGCTTCAAAACAGTTCATTGCACAAGTTCTAGGTAATAAATGAGTTGTTTATTATTTACTATACATATCTTTTTCAGCAAATTGAAATTGAATTGAATAATAGGCTGTGAGTAGAGCATTGTATTAGTATATTTATCACAGAGCTGTGACTGCAGCAGAGCTTCAAATTCATTGGCACATCCTTGCTTTTGATGTCTTTAAAGTAGAATACAACACTCATTATATTGCAATTTATAAAAATATTTTAGGGCTTCTATAAAAGAATAAAATACTGATGTGCACTGAGGACACACACAAAGGATGGGCATAAGTCAGCTGAACCTATAGGCCTCATAATTTATACATGATACTTTAGCTGAGCATACTGGTGTTTGTGGTAGATGGCAGAATCGTAACAGTAAAGGAGGAAAAGCAGATTGTGTGGACTTTAAGTGATATAAATATACTCCATGATAATCTGGAGGACAGTAGTGTAGTGTAAAAAGATAACTAATTTCTGTGTTGATATTTATTATCATTGTTGTTCTTGATGACTGCAATGCTAAGAGGGAGGACATTCCACTGTAATAACATCATGTGCTATTATAAATTAAAATCCTTTTTCTCATCCTAAAATCCTGCAAACTAAAAAGATGAGAAATATGAATAGAGAAAGGGGAAAGGGTTACAAGTGAATATGCACATTACATTACCTCTAATGAATGTTGAACACACATCATTAAGGATTGTACAGGTCAGCTCAGGGAGAGTGTTCCATGTAAAATGAAAAAAAAAAAAACCCACGTGTGAACACCATCTACATCAGATTCATTCATGGTTGATCCAAGTCAAATTTCAATTCATGGCTCAGATAACCTAGTCTCTATGTCCTTGCCAGTATTTAGGGAACTAGGAGTCTGTGAGAACATACAGCAAGAAAAGCATACTGACCTCAGCTGTTCCTCTATGGTGCAGTGGGATAACTAAAAGTCTTGGTAGGTTTATTTTTGCTCTACCAAATAAAAAGGAAGATTTGAGTTTCTCTCAGAGGCAGGAGAAATTAGTGTCCTTGACTGTGTTCTGCTAGGTATTTATACCAGTTGTCATTAATAAATGTCTCAGAAACATTAACTTCCATTTCAAGTTTGCTTCATTGCATAGACTATGTGTTTTGCTTTACTGTGAAGATGATGTTTTTCTTTGGAAAGGGAAAAACTTTCATTGTTTAGGCACAAAGTGCTATCTATAACACTTACAGAGCAGTCTCTTCCAGTCACGTGGTTACTGGAACCATCCACAGGAATTAACAATTTAAATGTTAATGCAAGATTCACAGTTTCTGTCAAGACATAAGAACTTATCCTAGCTTTACCTCCAAATCAGTGCTTGTAAGATAATTGATCTAGGGAAGCTTCCAGATTGTGTCTATCACAGTGAAGAAAGTGGCCAGATTCCTGACAGTAATGATGGTAAAGAGTAAAATACAAAAAGATAGTGGTTTTAGGTGAATCATTCCAGGCAAGTAAAAGACCACTTGCTGTTGTGGCTTTTTGAGGAGTACCACCACTTTGTAGTATTTTTAGATAAAATCATTTCAGCAGTCTGAACTTTACAAGATAAACATCACTTTAGTAGTGCTAAATCATGCTTTACCTCATTTTTCCTGTAGACGACAACACCATAATAGTTGGGACATTGACTTTCAGTATGTTCAACTCGAAACCTACCAGTTATAAAATACTGCTCCATCTCATTATGTCCTAGTCAGACTAGTAAAACAGGATGCTGAGCCAAGACCATACTTATATCCATAGTAGTTGATGGCATCTTATAGCTCTGTGACCATCAAGGTGATTCATATACTATAAATTTGCAAAGCAAGACATTTAATAGGTTGTGCTTTTTGCATGTGATGCATCAGTGCTTTTATCGCCTATTTGAAGATTAACATGAGATAGAGGTTGTCCCTGATTAAGACACCAGGGACCAAAAAAACTAATGCAAAAGATAAGATCCATTATGGTGTGTACCAAGGAGTGAACGAGTGTCATAGCCAAGGGATATGACAGCTCATGCCCAGTTTTGATTGACAAAGCAAGGGGCTTTTAATACATAATCATCCATCAGTTGTATAATCATCTTTATTACTGAATAATTCTTTACATTATAGGAAGAAACATAAAGATTTCTAATTACCAGTTTCTTTATTCCCCAAAAGATAAACAGGCATAAACACGTTTTAAAAAAAAAGCTCTATAAAATCCTGTATTTGCCTGGTGATTCAGTGCATGATCACTCATGTTTATTAGAGGGGAATATAGTAGTCATTGTTCTGTATTATATAGGCTGCTCACTGGTCTATGTGCTCTGATAATTATAATCTTCCAAAGAACAAGAGAAACTTTCTCCAAATGTTTAACGTGGATTTTAAAGTGATGTTGATGTCAGAAAATCTTAGGAGGTGTATTTGATTCAAACTGTAAAATGCACAAGTAATACATAATTAACAACACACCAAAGAATCAATTTTATGGTTTGTTCTCCAGCCCAGCCAGTATGTTTTTTACCCATTTGAAATAACAAAATAGAGGTGGTTGCACGAATACAAAAAGTAATCCAGTCAGATTTTGAACAGAGCAATACTTGAAGAAGTTTAAAGATTTCTTCAGAAACCTAACAAGTAAAAACCAGGAGATTCTTCTGGGGATTCTCAGATCTTAACACATCTTCTCATATGTCCAGGAGGGCTGCATTGTGCCACACTGGCACTGTTAGATTAGTGACTAACTGCCACTCCTTCTACATGTTTGTCTAAACAATAAACTCAAATACACGAGTCCAGAAAATGTTACACAGAATAGTTCTCATCTGCTCTAGAAATCCTTAATTTGGCTACTAGCTAGGCAAAGCTCTTCACAGGGTAATGAAAACAGTTAAACAAAACCCCTCTGAAGACAGACCATATTTAGTAGCTATCCTTTCATAACAGTTTGTTCTTCCTTTTCTTTTGACCTATTTAACACACTTAAGATAGATGCAGATGTTCTTTACACCAGCTGAATACCTGGCCCTGGGTTTGCCAACTAAAGCATTGTGCAACAGAAATTGTCTTTTTAATCCAGCCTGTTATTTATGAATTTGTGGGTCTATCCTCTGCCTCTGTAAGGTTATCACAGCATAGTCCAGTTTTCATCTTAGGGACTGGATGTAGCCTGTGGGCCACTGCCACCCAGTTTATCTTCTTGTTCCCCCTGGCCCTGGCACAGAGGAGATGGAGAATAGCTAAACAAGTCCTGCCCAATGCACCATTCCCTCCTGTCACAGCTCCACACAAAGCTGGTCACCTGTTAACAAAAAGCAAAATTTCTGGGAATGGATGGAAGGGATACCAGGGCTGGGAAATTCCCTCTTGATAGCTGCTGTAGTGAATGGAGTGGACAGAAGTAGACATTCAGCCATCAGCCACCGTAGATCCTAGGTTATGTATAACAGCTGCAGGAGGTTTTCTTCAACAAATGCAGAAAAATGGGTTGTCCAGCTCCTGCAATTGCTAAAGTGGAACCAACATAATTTCATTTTAAGGAGCTGATTTGTGAAGTCTATGAAAATTAAAAACAGTAGAAAAGAATAATTAGCCTCTACACTGTTGTATAGAAAATAAAAACTGCATAAATGCAAGAGGATTACTTAATCCAGGTGAGTTAACTGTGTTATTTTCTTCATGCATTAGTCCTTCATTAATAATTCTAATTCAAACTTCTTAGAATAGCACCTTATTGGTCTGAGATAACACTGAAAACCTGTTTGGCAGCCTCTTCCAGGATTATGCCCTAAAGGAACTTCACTTAACCAAATGTCACTGCATATTTTAATATCAATTTGCTCTTTGTAAATCACAATCTTTAAAAGTGCCAAGCATTTTGTTTTGCTCTCATGACAGAACAAGTTTGATAATGTCCATCAAAGAATCACGAAGGCCTTGTATTACAATGAGTGATAAACAAAGGCTTGGTCCTTCTTTGTTGAGGAAAGATTGTTTATTTCTGGCATTGTTAATTATATCTATCTGTGCACAATTAAGTTGGAAGTCATCAGCAAATGAAACTACTTTGGGAATTATTGTGAATCTGAATTAATTTTACAGTCCCTCCCATCTGCCTTTTGTATTGCCTTGCATACGAGATGCAAATCCTGTTGCTGAAAAATCTCAAAGTCACTTTAAACACTTGTTACATTGTGAGGAATAAGGAAAAATCTTACAGGTCACATCAGCTGTTTTTACTTTTATTTAGGATACTGAAAATCAGGGACTCTCTATGGACTGGGTATTTTAATATGATGTAGGATTCTGCAGTAACAATGTGTCCTTAACTGGATTCTCTTATTGTTGAGTACAACTTTTACTATGACAAGTGGAAGGCATTCTATAGCTCATTAAAGAGTAATATCATTGCAAACAGATGCATATGTTTAGAATATTTTTATGATTTTGTAGCTAGTTTACAGCAGGTCAAGTAAGCTACATATATTCAGTGATGCATACTACCAGCTGGAAGCATTATTTATTGCTCTTAAAAGTTATTTTCCTTGTATTTTTTATAGACCTAATCTGTCATGGTCTTCTTGAGCAGTCAGGTAACATTATACAGTAAAAAAAGGTTAAATTTTAAACATGTTTTGATAGTTTGTGTGGGTGTGAATGAATGTAGATAGTGACAGAACATCATACTCAATAAGGATAGCAGTATGTATTTTGAAGGATCTTTGCAAGAAAAAGTGATGAAGGACATGGATTTTAAGGAGATGTTTAGAGGTGATAAAAAGGGCAACTAATGAAAAAATACTGTAAGACCATTCAAAACAACTGATGATGTTTAGTTCTGAGGCAGAGAAATGGACAAAAATGCAGAACAGAAACAATTTGTGAGAGAAATGATTGGTGAGGTGTGAGCAGGAGCAAGATTAGATAGGGATTTGATGATGAGAAGGAGAAGGTTGAATTTCACATTAAGAATAATTCAACCCAGGTTATTTTCCATTGCAAAAAGCCTTTAGCATTTTGTTCTGCTCTATAGAAATTCTCATGCTGTCATTATCACTGTAGCATTTTCAGTACAGTAGTGGGCAATACGTGTCAAATATCTCTTGTGTGTAGTTCACTCTTTACTTCTGATGTCTCAGATGGAGAAGTACTTGCACAGGTGAACGCTTTGTTTTGATGGTGTTTCTTGGCTTGGCTTGTTCTAATTTATATATACAGAGAGTTAGTTTATATTTAGCTTATATCTAGACACAAGCTGTATTTTGCACTTACACTAGAGATGGGAAGTGTGAAAGGGAAACAGGAAACAAAAGGAAAAGGTGAGAAAAAAAGGGAAAGATCTGTGTTATACAATGGAAAATAGTAAGATTTGTGATTGCTCTTGAGTCCTGAGGGACTTTATTTAACAGTTTGTTTGCGGCCATCTGGACATTTGGCTTCCTGTACAAAATAAGTTTTTATCATCCTGCTCAAATGAATTCTAAACCTGAGCATTGTAGTCAATTACTATACACCTTGGTCATGATTTGCCTGGGGAAGCTAGTTAATGTATTAGATATCCCTGCCATGGGGGATATAGTCCTCTAAATAGACTGAGGTAGTGACCAAAATCTACTGACTTAGAGAGGTTAAATAGCACAGTCATAACACTAAGGGAATAGTCACATAATGAGAAATTAAGAGACAGAAAGTAATGCTTTCTGTTTCTTATGGGATGTGAAAATACCTGGATTAGGAAGGAATCTGGAGAGGTCTCTGAGGCCATTCTTCTGCCTTCAGGCAGGATCAAACATACTTAAGCCATTCCTGATTTTGAGTTGTTCATAAAATACCTTTTACCACTAAAACCTCATTGCTTCTTTGCCCATTCCCTGTGGACATCTCTAACAGTTTGTAACCTTTCCAACAACTTTTTGCACAGTTGAAAATCAGCCATTGCTCACTTCTGCTGAATATGGTGTTAGGATTTCTTATGGATCTTTCATAATCTCCTGCTCACACCCACATTATGAGGTCCCTTTTCTTGTTCTTTTTTTGTTTTTCTTGTTGGCAAAGGTATGGTGGATTGATTTAAAATCACTCTACCATATGTGGAATTCTCCACATCCTTTTTTGCAGAGTTACAATCTGGCTAGACTCTTCCCCCATGCCTCAGCCACTCCTGCCTCAGCACTGGACTTCTCACATGCTCTAATTATATTAAATGTCTTGTATTTCAGTCTAGTTTCTCAAAATATTTTCTATTATTTCCTCAAAAATATTTTCTATTATTTCCTCAAAAATATTTTCTATTATTTTCTCAAAAAAAGCAGCCTCTCCCAGTTGCATATCTTCATGCAGAAGAAACACCTCATACCAGTCCCAATTCATGTGGTACAGGCAGTTCCCTGTATTTTTCCAGCAGAGGCAGGGGGGCTTAGGCCAGATATCTCGTTCTGCTTCTGGTTGCCATATTTCCTTGGGAATCACAAACCATTCCCTTTGATCTGACATCTTTATATTCACTCATGTGATGACCCTTAGTAAAGATGGCAGTGGAAATATCCAGATTGACAATGAAATAATATGTCTGAACCATAGTGCTGTTCTTGGTTGCTCCAAAGATTCATTTGAGAAAAAAACAGGGTTTGTTGCAGGCTATGTGAATGAACATCCTGTCCCCAGTTTTCTCTCCAAAACAGTTTAGGGGGGGGAGAAGCTTAGTGATTTATTAAATATTTGTATATACCATCTCTGAGGAAATGTTAAATGTTCAGGCAATGTTAAACCTTCATTGCATGGATAGACTATTTGTATTCCTTGTGTGAGGTATATCTGGGCAGACAGCGAGGAAAAAAGTGTAACATACAGTTTTCCATTATCCTGATGCAAGATCAGAGTTGCAATCAAGTAGTTTTAAAACATAGACAGCTGACTGAAACAGGGTTGTTACAAATAACTTCAACCAGAACTGACTATAGGTAAAGCTTAAAAGGGACCAGTTTTCTAAGTGCTGGTTTGGAGAAACACCATATATATATTAATAAGGCATTGCTGAACATCAGCAAGAAAGGAATGCAATGGCATGAGTTTATTTAGGAATGGCAATTTACTCTATTTCTTTGGTCTGTGTTGTGGAGGACTGGAATAAAAGAGATGTTCTAGAGGATACAGTTACAATATTTAGGATAAAAGGACATGAAAGGCTGTGAGTTGGGTTCTACCACAGCTGAAAGCAAGCCAACAGTCTGTACCAGCTATTATTGAGGAATATTGCTAATAGACCTCAGATTAAATACTGCTAATGAATCAGCAGATAACAAAGACATGAAGGAATAGCAATTGTTTAGGACAACAGAATAAGCAGGTGCCAAGGCTACACCAGAACTATTTAGATAATAATTGGGAAGATAGTCCTGTAAGAGCATGGTTTTGTATTAATAGGTGATAGAGTTAACCTCATGTAATTTAACAAAAGGAATGGAAGAGATCCAGGTAACTAGACACCCATTAATTTGACTTTAATAGTCTTACTAAGCTTTTGAAGAAATG
This sequence comes from Athene cunicularia, assembly GCF_003259725.1. Lineage (NCBI taxonomy): Eukaryota > Metazoa > Chordata > Aves > Strigiformes > Strigidae > Athene > Athene cunicularia. Next base: position 2,098,769 of record NW_020799096.1, read on the forward strand.
AAGGAAAGAGTAATCAAATACCTGGAAGTAAATAGAAGGTAGAGTAAAATGCAGATGTTTATCAACAGTCGATTGTTCAGGATTAACCTGATCTCCTTCTCTGATAAAACACAGTGGGTTTTTTTCTCAGACAGAAATGCAGCAGATCTAGTTTGTCAGATGTCGATAAAGCATTTGATATACTGTAATGATGATGGGAATTATTAGCTAAACCAGGGAAGATGGGGTTTGAGAGAGGAATTGCAAAGTGAATTGTGAACTGGCAAACAGAATTGCCTGACAATTTATACTGATGGGTTAACAGCTGGCTGAGAGATTAGAGCTGCTCAGAGATCGGTGGCAGATTTGATCCTGTTTAATGCTTCGACCTTGGCTCAGAATTAGGAGTATCTTGATGCAATGTGCTGGTAATACAGATTCAGCCTAGAAAAATAAGCAGAAAGATTTGGGTGACACCACAGAAGTTACAGTACAGAGTAATAACAAGAATTTCTGTATAAAGTTGACGTTCATAGGCTGGAAGTCACGGAAGAGAAGAAGGATAGGAATGTACTGAAAGTATTTAATGTACTGAGCAATCTCAAGATGACTTTGAGCCACTGTTCTGAGGTAGTCAGGAAAATGCTGTATATCAAGCAAAATAATTTCAGTAGAGAAATACAAAAATGTTGATCAACTCTGAAATCGCAAAACATTGGTAAGACCTCCTTCAGCATACTCATTAGATCAGAAGTGCAAGTGGGAGCAGAGCTACAAGGAAGAACAACAGTAGAAAATATTTTCCAACAGGAGACTTATTTTCATAAAAATACAGTCTGAAAGAAGTTATGGTTGCTCTCTACAAAGACATCAGATGTAAATCCCAAAGAACAGAAGTTGTTTAGATACAAGTCAGTGTTACCAAATTAAATACCAAACAAACCAGCATTTGTAAACTCTCTATGGATAAATTTACGGGTGGAACTGAAAAGAAAGTGTATCACACTTGAAGGGATGAAGTTCTAGACCTGCCTTTCAGAAGAAGATATAGAGCAAGAAAGTTCTTAAGATGGTGTTGGCAAGATTTTGTAAGCAGCAGCATGTAAAATATAGGTGTCCACAGTGGGAAGGGACGCAACTCGGTGACTAGGAATTTCCAGTTCTCTCTTTTGTGTCAGCTTCTAACTTCTGGTTCAGGAGGGAAGTGTGGTTTTGAAGTTTTGGGGGTTTTTATGTGATTCAGCCTTATTCCTAAAAGGAGACTAAATAATGGAACTGCCTAGAAATACCGTTGGTTTTTTAATACAAATGAACTGCAAGTAGAGCATGTGTTGGTTTTGAATGTATATATTTTGTGTATATACTAAATGATAAGCATAAAGTAGATAAACTAGATGGTTTCATACGATTAAATAATTTTAAAAATAAAAATTTCTTAGCAAGATATATATGGAAATACATAGGCAAGGTACCTTCTATTTTACCAGTATTTGTATCTTACTATCACTCTGTGGCAAGGAAAATGTTTGAAAGACAATGGAGTTCACAGTTAGAAATTAAATTCTTCATGATATCTCTACTGAATTCAGAAGGTTTTTTAATTTTATTTTTTTTTTTAATTTCTACATTCTGGTTACCTAAATTTCCTGTAAATTCTATTATAGCATGTAAGGTTTGTCCAAAAGCAAACAGATGAGCAGCAGATTATGTTCCACAAGCTGGCTAATTGATTTAATAAAAAAATAAATGTTATAATTCTACCTGATAAAATAAACTAACAGAAAATTGAGGGTGGAAGGAGGACTTAAGGAAATGATCTAATAGGCTGATTTAAACTCCAGTTAGCACTAGTATTAGGATATTGTTTACTCCCTATTTCTAACTACATCATATTTAGAACAGGGAAAAGCAGAAGAGTAAAAAATTTTGCAGATGCAGACTAAGCTAGTCGTACTAGAAGTATAAAATTTACATCAAGGAGTTTGCTGAATATCTCTGGGTTTATTACTTAATATACTCCATTAAATGATACAGATAAATATCTGGTTTTCATATTTCCCAAGATTAAGTCATTTACCTCAGTTATATAGTCAATAATGTAGTACCTTTACTTGTTACGCTACAATAAATGTAAGTTATACTGCACTAAAATGTGAAACTAGTCACTAGTGTTATGTGTAAGACTTCATATAAATAGCTGGTGAAATTCACATAGAAAAATGTTTAGTTTGGTCATTGTAAAAATACTTTTAAAGTAATGTACAAATGTAAGTGAAGAATACATCAAGAGCAGTTATTTTGAAAGGCTGGAAAAAAAAATACAAAACCATATCAGATTTAGGAACTTCTGAGGATGTTTATGTCCTTGAATAAAAGTTATTTTATGAGATTATTTTTGAAATGTCAGAGCTCTCTTTCCTACTCTTGTACCCACCAGCTATGGATCCATATAAATTGTTAATCATTTGGGTGTTTAGAAATGTGCTATTATGTGCTCGTGTTTTTCTTCTGTGGTGTTGAGAACACAACAGAAAGTCATCACTTATTAGCTGAACAGCAGTAATCAGTCAGCTCTATCTGTTCATTTAGCCTGCCACACTTACAAAACTAAATTAATTTACTTAAACCCTGTTAAAAGATAAATTATTGAACTGTGATAATTGCCTCGGGTAGTTTCACTGTATTTTACTGTGAAAACAAAAAATTTTAATGCTTTGTTTCTTGCTTTAGAATAGCATTTCTTTAAGCACTATTTTTAACCACGCTAGTATTTTCAGATCTTTTTGAGGAAGAATGGGTAGCCTTGAATACTACACACTGATACAGGATGCAAGACAAGTATATTATGTGTATTCTGAGGTGCTTGTATGGGCACACATAAAACCTTAAATCTTTATAAATGTGAGTACATAATATTCAAGTCTCTAATGCATATCATGACATAAGTTGTTCTTGCTAGCTGAGTTGTGTACTTGGACTTGGAACTTGAGGAGATACAAGACCATAAGCTTATAGGGGGTTCACCCAGATACTTTCTGTTTCAATAAATTGCTACATAGGAAAGTGGTCTTTGGGTGTTATTTAATAGAGTATTGTTAACTATCACAGGAATATGATGACCTTCAGATTTATTTTAGAGATAAGGATACTTAATTTATAATGCATTTATGAAAATATTATAATTTGTTTCTCTAATGGGGGTCTCCTAATTTTAATTTTTAATGTCATAATAAAAAAGTGTAGTTCATAAATTAGATTTGGCCAACTCAGCATGAAAGAAAAGATCCTTTAGTTCTTGATCAAAAATGCAGAGACTGTACTGAGACTAACTGTAATGAATATAAGAAAAAATATTCTTTGAAATTATACTTCAAAGGCTTGTCAAAGTATAGAAATTTAATAGTTTCAAAGGTGAAAGTACATGGCAGTTCCCATTCTTAACTATCTTTGATAGAAAAGAAACTGGCCAAACTCAAATCTTCAAAATCACATTTTGGTAATGTTGCAAACAATAAATTTATGTTCTGCTATAACTTTGTTTCTTGCTGTTCCACATTTTCTTTGGCGTTCTTTCCACTCTTCAGTAACAGTGTAGTTGGAGAAGAAAAGCAGGTGGGAGGCAAAAAGGTGGACAACACTTGCCACGAATCCCTGTGAAGAAAAAACTTTTACAGCTTTTATTATACTGGTCTATTATTTGTTTTAATAATGCAGCATTAGTAATTTCCATCCTAGCCAGCAGGCAGTTTGCCTCCACTTTATCCCATTGCTGGCAACAGAAAGATAAATAGCAACTCACTGGCATTCTTTCTTTAACCCGGTCAGTTGTGGGACTGGAGTCCTTGAGGCATGACACCACCTGCACAGCAGGAGGAGGTGTGACTTGTGATGTTCTTTTTGTTTTGACAGCTAAGTGCCAGTCATACACAGCTTAGAACCCTAATTTATGATGGGTGAATGTATTCCACCTTTATCGCACTTTTTTTTCTGTGTGTAAAAGGGCTGCAACAGAGCCTCAATGAATCATCTTTTGTGCAGTTGTGTGTTGAGATATAAATTCTGTTAATCTGCCTGAAATAACAAGGATTAATTACCAGTCAGGGACATGATACACTGCTCGGGCAGCTCGTAATTTAACTGTGTGTAAATCTTGATGCTCATTTAGGTTTTTCTTTCTGTCTTTGCATCTCATCCTGACAGATGTGTGCCCAATCACTGTGAACACGATGGCAAATGCACCCAGACGTGGGACAGCTTCAAGTGCACTTGTGATGGAACTGGATACAGTGGCGCCACTTGTCATAACTGTAAGCCATTCTGCGGTTTCAAACTTGCAATGGAGTAGGGAAGACACTGATGTCTTTTTGTTGAGATAACGAGTCAGTGTTCCTCTCCGGTTGTTAAAGATCCTAAAAACTTTTCTGAAAGGAGGTGTTGGTTTAATCATATTCCACCTTATCTATATAGAGAGGTGTTTATACAGCACTGTGCTGCATCATGCAGGAGTCCAAAGCAGTACAGCTCTGTTAGTTGGGTGTACTGAGCAAACACATTCTCAGCAATTACACACTAGAGTTTCAAACGGACACAATAGATCTGTCTTAAGCAGTGGGGGAGAGCTGCTGACCACTCCTAGAGAGATGCTGGTTCAGGTTGCTAAACTTGATGTGTTTCTATAATGATAATTTACCATTCTAAAATAAAATTATTTACCTCTTTTTATGAGTTTCTCAAATAAGAATATTTCCTATGAACTCCACATGCCCTACACTATTAAAGCACAGAAAGAAGAGAAAAAAGTACAGTTGCTCTTTTTATAGATTCTGAATAATGTATGCTGAGTCAGTGGTATATGTCATCTGCCCCTTCTCTCATATGCTAAAAGTGGGATTTTCATCTGTGAAGTGCATTCTAAAATAGCTAGAAGATGGAGAAAACATATCCAGTCCTTACTTTTCTCCATTTTTTCTTTAGCAAACAACCTCTTAATATTGAAGGGAGAGTAAAAATGCTTCTGAACAGGTGAAAAGTTAAAATTGAGGGAAGCGTTTGTAGAGATATAAATTTATATTACTTTACCATAACTACAGCTGTGTAAAATTTTACAAAGGTAATTGCAGAATTCTTTAGTTTTTAAACAAAAAAATCCAAATCAATGAGAAAATTTTGTCAATTCACGGTTGTCTAGATTTAAAAAATATGTTCTATTTTTAAACATTGTATTAATGTAAGAGGGAATCTATTTTATATATTAACTATTAATACATATACATATATATATATATATATATATATATATATGTATTGAATTGCGAAGTTCTCCATGGTCTAGCTACTGAACTGGTAAAGCTGAAAGAGTTAAACGGCAAATGAATGTTTATTAAACAGAGATATTTAAAGTACCAATGCCGGGGGGGGGGGAATTTCATGGTCATCCCTCTTTCTACCAAGAGCGAATGTGCATAGTAGTGACATGGTTGCATCTAATCTTTGGAAACGAAACACAGAATTTACAGTGATGTAGTATTTCATTGAAATAAAGAAAAAAAAATCATTTCTGTCTGAAAGTATAATATTAGGGCTTTGGCTGATCTATTACAGCTACTTGGAAAATATGATTCCTATGAATGCGATAGTCTGTTAAGATTCTTAACTGCAGAAATGCAGGGATAGAAGCTCAGTTAGGTAGGTACATTTTAACTAGTGAGCCTCCAAAAATAAGTATAAGCTGCTAGAAGAAACTGTATCATGTTGGATTCAACAGCCCACCAGAGCTGCATTCCCCAAGGTCCAACCAGTAGCAAGGCCATAAATGCATTCCTGGTGTGCATGTGCCCGTAAGAGCCCATATACACCACGTATACATGGCTGGCCATAGGATCACAGACGGAGCACGCACGTGAACACAGCACCGATGGCCTCATCCTGCTGACCTCTGGAGGAGCAGGATACATGTCCACCAGCGAGAACAGTGAGCATCCATATCCACACACGGTGGATCCCTCCAGCAGCTCAGCTCAGGCACTCAGTGGCTTACTCTGGGTCCCAGACCACACGGTTTCTGGTGCCTGGACACTGAATGGCCCAGCAGAGTATTTTTTGGGCTCCCCCTCCTGCCATTGTCCGACTGAGCTTCTTTATGGGTGTGCAGGTGAGCTTTTAAGATATAACCTAACAGAGTTTAGCCTTCTTGAGTCACAAAGAGAAGTAACAAGGACAAATGGATGTCATCGTTTTTCTGAAATCACATTTATTACAAAGGAAAGAAGTAATAATCCAAAGAGCTGTGAACATTCCTTGTAATAGGATTTTCACCTGCCTTTTGTGGAGAAAACAGTGCAATAAGGCAAATAAAAGGCACTACCGCACTGCGGTATCAAAAGAGGGCTTTGGAGTATATTGTCCCGTCTTTAGCTATGGAATGGATTAAGTATATGGGGTTACAGCTGTCCAGGTCATTGGGAGACACATCGTTCAAAAATATTTGCTTTTTAAATTCAGGCAAAGTTGCTAACTTAGACAGCTAAACTTTTGTTTTGTTTCTTTTTGGTGTTTAAAGAACATAATTTTTGTTTTTACTATGGGTGTCGCTATACTTTTAGAAGTCTTCTTTCTTACAAAATGAGGGTGAACAGAAAGTTATTCACTGAATAGATATCTTGTCAGAATATGTGAAGTCTTATGCCTTTCTAGAGTATAGAATTTAATGGCATAAAAATGAGAGAAAGCCACACATTAAGAGCGTCAAGCTATAGACTGAGACAACCTTATCTGCCTTTATTGAGCAGGCAATAACTATCAGTATTTACAAGAGCATGTTCCGGTATTAGTTATAGCTGCAAATAATGAGGGGAGTTGTTGAAGCTTGCCAAAGGTTGTAGTTATACTCTCCTGAGGTGTGGGGCCTCAGCTCTGCTATGATGATACTGATCCGAACTGTCCTCTCCTACACATGCAGTGTGCTCAGATGTGCTTGTCGTGCTGCTTTTTGCTTTTGAGTTCTGTTGTTTGTGGCAGTAGCAGTATAGAGGAGGTGCTGGGGAAGGAGGGGAGTTGGAATGATAAATGGTATGTGGTATGAAAATAGCTGCAAGCAATTTTAAACAGCATTGCAGGTTGTATGAAAGGCCATAAAATTTACCAGATGTCATAATTCTGTGGAGTAGGGAAGTGTTTAAGTGCAGATGGCACTTGTTCAGTACTGTTTTACTTAAATGTAAGATTATTTTACCAAGCAAATTGTATTATACTCTGTAGTAAAATATGTATTTCTTTTCTCAATGTATGTTTGTGTGAGTATTTCTCAAAGAGGTTGGAGACAGGACTACATGAGTGGCAATTGTAATACCATAGCTGGTGATTTCAATAAGTTCCAGTTTTGCTGAACTTAAAGGAACAAGATATTTCTGTGTTACTGAAGATTTTTTTCAGTGAATTGATTTTGCTTTGGTCAGGGAATTCAACACTTTCCTGAGCTTTTTACCTGAAACAAGGCAAGGCTTTGCAGCCTTGACTGAATTTCAGAACATGGTTTTAGGTTCCTTTGAAGTTCAAATTCAAAGACAAACTCAAGAGATTAACTCCTTGAAGTGAAACAGAGAAAAATGTTTGCATGAAATCCTTGTGAATCAAAATGGCTTTGTTTCACATAGGTCTAGTCATAATATATTTATAGTATGATAGTGAAAACAACAGTTAGTCTGGAGAGATGGAGAAATACATATTCTGGGGTTGAGACATAGTAGAAACTGTAAACTGAAAACAGTTACAGAGGGAAAAGTTTCAAATAAATGAATACAAAATAACAACTTTAATTCTTATCTCTCCAGTTGTGTAAATAATTATGCATATTTGCCATTTTAAGATCATGAAATAATTTGCTTTTTGGAATAGGACACTGTTACAAGAAGTCTCTTCATCTTTCAAAGACACACCAAAATCTCCAACCTCTTGTGTCCACCATCTTATTACTTGTCAGAGACTTAAGCTGACATTCACAGAAAAAGATGTCCCTGCTCCACAATCATTTGTTTTGTCCTGCCACAACTGGGTCCCTGGAGCTCAATGGTGAATTAACCAAAACTACTGGAAAGCTGTATCTCTCATTGCATGGTAAATATCCTAGACATGTGGCAGATTTCTTTGGCGAACAGATACTTGTTTTCCATGGAAACGCTGTGGCCTGGCAAATACCAGGCTAAACCATCAATTTTATCATTAGACAAGACTAAAAGATAAATGAATGTATTTACTTAAAAATAATGATTTACAGTGATGAAACAGTCACAAAATTATTTTTAAATGAATTATTAGGGTTACGATTAAGAGTAACTATCATCCTTACTATCTTTATTGTATCAGCTATATTTTAATCCCCAATTAATTAACCTTTACAGTCTACCAAAGGCTGACCTGCCGTGCAGAGGTCTTAGAGCAGTATTTTTCCAGAGTCTATTAGTAAATAGGTTCCTGAAGCCTTTGAGAACAGGAGCTCATTTTCCTTATTACTTCTCATCTCCATCATGATCTTCAGGTAACACCTCTCTGCTGCACTTTGTGTAGTTATACATCTAGTATTAGGCTCTGATGTGCTTCCTGCTGTTTACAGCCTCTCTAAAACAGAGTGGTATAAATTTACAAATCATGTATCAGGATAAATAATGATCATTCAAGCTTCTTTGTCTTTTTTAATATATAGCTCAATGCACACTTTCTCTAGAATCTGCATGTAAGAGAAATGCAATAAAGGACTTGCAGAGTTTACCATTACTATGATGGATTTAACTACAACTTCCTGCACAAACTTTGTTAGATTTAGGAAAAAGCCAGAAGAACATATTTGATCATATTTGCCTTCTCCTAATGATTTCCAGTAACAAAAAAAATCCAATTTGTACTTAAAAGATTAATCTTAATTATATTGATTTTTAACTCTTATGAGAGAAAAGTTCTATTCTTCTTTAATTTCACCTTCAAACAAGCACTGTCCATACTTTTAGTGTCCAACCTCCATTCCTTCAAGAATATTGGACATGAAAGTGTTTGCTTATAAATCTTCAGTTGTTCCATAGTAGGGACTAACATCCAGCTCACAATCTGTTGCCTGCTAGTTCTGTAAAAGCAGTAGGAGAAATACAGCCTTACATACGCTTGTCACTAAAAGAGTCATTAATTGCGCCAGAATATACAGAGAATGCAACTCAGTTGCAAAAGAACATACACAGGTTTTATGGTTTTAAGTTGACAATGTGCTGTAAGTTTTTTCAAAACAAGTATTTGAAACAATGTGGTGATTCTTAGTTTCCATATAATGGACCTCGACTTCTGAATTCTCTGGCTTTGTCTCCTCATAGCTTGTTGTGAATAAATGTTACCCTATATTTTGAAACGTAATTCAAAGTTAATGAGGAATAAAGCACTAATCTTCTCTTGAAATGATAAATAACATTGTGTCACTAGAAGTCTAATGGGCATTGATATTTTTTTTTCCAGGAATATTGACCTTCTCCCTAAAATGAAATATTGCTTTAATAATGAGTTTAATAGTATCTAGAAGCACACTTTGAGTACAAAACATTTCTGTTGCACACATTGTAAAAGCCATGATAATTTGGATTCCTTATTATTACCAATATCGGTAATCAGAACCCCAAATTTAGTCTGCATAGACTGTGATCTATAGCAAGACCTCCATCAATCAGTTTATAATAACTGATTTTCCTGTATTTCCATAAATAAGGAAACACTTGAAACACTGGACTTTCTACATTTAGAGTCTAGATAAGAAAGGATGGCATGGCAGTGATATTTTCCTGTCAGCAATTTGGGAAATAGTTCCATAGCAAGAAAGCAAATAATAATTTGGCAAAAATATGCTCTGAACTTTACTTTAGGGGAAAAAAAAAAAAAAAAAAAAAAAAAAAAAAGAAGCTGTACAGAGGTATAGTCATCCCACACAAGCAAAGCATGGTTTTCCACTTCACTGGAGACTGGGGTAGTTCAAGATCAACATGGTAATTTTTTCTGATCTCAAACAGATTTGTTAATAAAGGCAAAGGCCTTGCAGTTTCACAGGCATATTAATGCATTATTTGACCAGGAAAAATAAATCTCATATTGAAGCTTTTTCCTTTCATACAGTTTAAGAGAAGAAAAGGGAAAGTGTGAGTAAAGAATAGAAAAATACTTTTACAGAAAAATGTGTCTGCTATGATTAAAAATAAGCAGTGTTGCAGGCTGTTTTACTTGTTTAGCCTAATCTGAGTGAAATAAAACAGACTGTCTACTAAGAGTAAGGTTGTTCAGTTTCTCATGAATTAGATTACACAACTATGGACACATAAATACACTAATCATTCTCAATAGAATATACAGGCAGCCAGAGCACCACCAGGCAGCAGCAGAATAATCACCTTCACTAGGATAAAGGGAAGGCAGTGGGTGTAGTTTTTATGGATTTCAGTATGACTTTTGATACTGTGCCTCACAGCATCCTTCTGGACAATTTGTCCAATTGTGACATGAGCAGGTAGTGCACAGGATGCACAGTAGTGCACATGGTGCACAGGATGAAAAACTGGCTGAACAGAAGTGTGTCCTGACAGACAAGGGCAAACTGCATCCTGGGGTGTATTAAACACAGCAAAACCAGATGGTCAAAAGAGGGGATTATCCTGCTGTGTTCAGCATTGGTGGGGTCCCACCTTGAGTACTATGTGCGGCTCTGGGCCCCACCATTTAAAAAGAACATGAAAGTACTTGAATGCACTCAGAGGAGGGCACCAAAACTGGTGAAGGGTCTGGAGACATGTCCTGTGAGGAGTGGCTGAGGGCTCTGGGTTTGTCTGGTTTGGAGAGGAGGAGGCTGAGGGGCGACCTCACTGCTCTCTGCAGCTGCCTGGGGAGGGGAAGAGCAGAGGGAGGTGCTGAGCTCTTCTCCCTGGTACCCAGAATACCTATCCTATCCTATCCTATCCTATCCTATCCTATCCTATCCTATCCTATCCTATCCTATCCTATCCTATCCTATCCTATCCTATCCTATCCATCCTATCCTATCCTATTCTATCCTATTCTATTCTATTCTATTCTATTCTATTCTATTCTATTCTATTCTATTCTATTCTATTCTATTCTATTCCATTCCATTCCATTCCATTCCATTCCTAAGGTAAAGAGAGAGTAATTTCCTACCCCCATAACTTCCAGTGCAGCTGAACTGACCTTGCTATACCTAGCAAAACCTCTGTTAGTATCTTTCCTCAGTATATCACACTCTTTGATGATTAACTCTCAGGTCAGTGTAGAAAAGGCATAGTAATTTGGTGGTCAGTACTACCAGCTGTAGACTAGAGTTGTCTTATCTGTGCTCAGAAAGAGACTTGGCATTATGTCATTAAGGATTTGATGCTGATAAAAACTGGTTTTATGTTTCAAGTACAATATTCAACCTTCAACATCAAAACTAGAATTGTTTTCAGGACCTGTGCGTAAAACCTAACTCTATGTTTATACAGCTCTACCTTAAGAAAGAATACTCAAATAAAAATGTATCCAAGAGGATAACATTGGGGAGAACCCTGTTTCCTAGTACATTTTAAAGGTAATGTTCCTATACTGTTCCTTAAGAACTCTCCTTAAAATCGGAAAAGTAAACTTAATTTAAAAAAAAAAAAAAAAAATATTGAAAAAAAGACTAGGGTGTAACTTCCCAAAGAAAGATACTGAAGTGAAATTTGAGCAGTCTTTCAAGAAGAGTTGAAGTTTTTCAGGAAAGTGTGGGATGGATGAACATCCTAGCTCACTGGGTGATAAAGAGATGAATCATCTGTTCGCATCCAAGATGCCTAAAGAATGTTTGCTGGCTTGCTGAAAGAGTGAGTAAAAGGTGTTTATGCTGGCTGGGCTTTCCACATGTTAGCTTTTATTCAGATCCTCAAAGAAACCTCCAGTGATTAGTTTTCTTTCACATCGTTTGCTCCCAAGGAACCTACTAAAGTTTGGGTGCATATTAACATGGATGTCTTCTTTTTTAGACCCTTCATTTAGTTTTTTTCCTATGAGATGAAGTAATCAAACACAGTTTATACTTTTTTTTTATGGATGATGATGACGAAAATTGTAGGGTGCCATTTGACTTTTTGGCCCTCAATTTACAGATGTAATTCCTGGTAGTGAAGAATATCTGTTACGTCAAGCGCAAATATTTCTAAGATGCACATGAGCTTCCACAGAATGTCCTTCCAAATGGTATTATAAATATTTTCAAATTTAGGATTTGAGAAATCCCCCATTTACAAAATTCTCCCCATAAATGGTAACAGGAAAAAAAATCATAGCAAAGTCTCTGTCACATATATAGCAAGACATCCAAATTCTTCTTGTTCCATTTAAAATTACTCTGTTGGATTGCTGAGTTAGTCTTGGATTTGGCTGTTTCCTCAGCATATTTCCTACCAGTCACTTTCCATTTGGATTTTTAATAAACCAGTAGGTGCCTCGCTGGTGAATGTCTCCTTTGATGTCTTGGGATTTAAAGAAGTAGTGCTTGAAGGCTTGACTGGATAGGTCAGGCAGGTGATAAGGTTTTGTACAGCAGAGGCTGAGGACCCTGAGAGCACTACTGGGCCTTAACCGCCCATAGCACAACTGGGTCCACTCCCCACCCTATCTGCCCGTGGGTTTGGGGGGCTCACTGTCCTGTCCTCAGGTCTTCTGTGGGCAGCCTTGTGCCCAGCCCTGTTCTCCTTCTGTCCCTGCCCCTGGTCTGTTGTCTCACCTTGCCTGATGGTCTCCTGGGCTGTCAGCCCTGCCCTGACCCAGCCTGGGGACAGCAGGGTTGTGAGACGGTACCCTGTCAGAGAGGGCACAGCCTGCGCAGGGGTCGGCTGCAGCTCCTGACTCATCTCCCTTGCAGAACAGCTCCTGCTGCTTCCTAAAAAGACATAATACATGCACAAATGTCTGAAGATTTGTCTTTTTTTTTTTTTTTTAACTTAGCATTCTGCTTAGATTCCAGAGAAGTGGAGGGAGCAATGTATTACAGATACAACTTAAAAATGTACAGAGATGCTAGCTTTAAAGCATTGCTTCCTCTGCACAGTGTTCCTGGACGCTGCAGTGAGTTATGCTGTGCCAGACTAGTGTTATGTTCTTCAAGAGTTTGAAGATCAAATGGTGTTACTCCCACTGTCAGCCCAGGACATATTTACACTGGGTTTGCGTGCACATCTACGTTGCTTGCCACTTTTAATGTTTAGTAAGAAACATTGTCCTGGGATTCTCCTGCTACTTGCTCGTTTCCTTTTCAGAAAACACACTTCACTCCTTAACGTCTCTCATCCTTGGAACTCCCATATGTCTAACTTTTTCAAAGCAAATTACATCTGTTGGTCTAGCTACTGTATGAGACCACAGAGTGGATCTCCAGGCATGGTCACAGCACACAAGATCTTGTCAGCAAGTCCTAGGAGGATCAATCATATTGCCACTGGCAACATGAGCAGTACCTCAGTTTGTCTCAGATGAGCCTCCACATCAGTGCAAATTCTGACTTCTCCACTGTCATTGTAATCTCAGCAGTTTATTTAAAACCAGCCATACAAGCAGTGGCCTTTGTGTGTGAGAGCAGGCATGCCTCCCGTTTATAGACTGAAACCCCTAACACGTCTTGCATAGCTCACTAAACAGTCCATGGTGAGGAATGGCTTTTGTCCTCTGTCAGGAGAGACTCTATTTGAACTAGTCACTTGGATAAGAAATCACACTCTGCAACCCACCACAAAACCCAGCATTTAGCTCTACTCTTGTTATTTGTTGAGAGCTCTCATTAACTTCCGTGGCAGTTTTATTACAGCCAGGCTAATAACTTCCAGTCCTGTCATCACTGAGCCTTGTTAGTTTTATAAGGAAAAGCAGATCCCTATTAAAAACACCAATTAAAATCTATTCTGAATCAGTAAATTAAAAACTGTTGCTTCCCTCTTCTTTCTTTAGTTCTCTGTTCTTGTTACTTGGATGTTGATAAGATAATGAGTGAACCTTATAAATTTGCATTTCATGTGCAAACTCTGTAGGAAAAAGCTTCAGTCAGAGAGTGACAGAGAGTCACAGATATGATACCTCCGAAAATTCTCTCCAGCTAGATATGCCTATTTCTCTGACTTGTGCATCTCTGTGCATAACTGTTATTGTTCTTATTATTGGTTGCTTTCAGGCTTTGAACACTCAAAATGTTCCTTAGAAGTTTTTAAAACCCACTCAGTGTAAGTTTCTTTTTCGCAGTGAAATGGTATTACTTTTTTTAAACAAGTTTCTGATGTTAAATTTGTTTTGATTTCTTGTGTAAAATATGTAGTAAAATATTTAGGAAAGACTTATCATTTATGTCACACCAGGCTATCAGACAAATTATGGGGACTTTTAATGTGATTTAGAAATTATGGTGATTTTATATAACTAAAGGGGAAAATTCCCAGTATGCCAGGGTTATGCACCCAGTACTACTAATAAAAGGACACTTCTATTTTTTGAAATTTAGTTCTCAATCGTTAAAAGAAGGGGGGGAGAAGACACAAGATACTATTTTTGAATAGGTAATAAATTTTCTATAATTACAGATTTGATAATTTCAGCTAAGTTGATGGGCACATCATATCTGTGTGGGTTTAATACTGTGTTCCCACTTTATTCGACCCTTAAGTCCAAAGCAAATTAATTTTTTAGCATTTAAAGTGTTGTCCTTGTGTGTGCAAGGATTTACCAAATCCTTTCCACATAATCTTTCAGAGCTTAAGCATATAAACATATTTCTTACATGATTTTCTCCATTGTGAAGATATGGAAGAACTATAAATACTCTTGTGCTCAGAAACTGTATTATATAAGACATTCTTGTGAAAGAATAGTCTGCTCAAAAGACAGGAAGAACACTGCTTTTTAATACACTTCAAGTGGAAGATAGAGCCTACTCAGAAAAGTCTTGTATTTTGAGAAGGCTTGACACAAAACTGTCTCCCCTTCAGTTGTCCTGTGGGGATTTGCCTGCAGGGCTGCTAGAAACTATGGCCTTGACATTCTGAATGTTTGCCAGTGAAATGTGATGCTTTAGTAAGGAGCATCTTGCATGAACAAATCTTGGATTCCAGAATTGGTCCTTCTGTGGAAAGCAGCATCGTGATAGATGCTACAGAAGGGGACAAGCATCTGATTTTACTGAGGTTGAGCAGCCCATACAACTGAATGTTTTACACATGACTGCCAGATCTTGCACTGAATTCACAGTAACAAACTGAGAATTTCCATAAGTAAACTGAGCAACATATGAACATACTGGGCTGTGTGTCTGTAGTGGAAAGCTGGCATTTTAAGATGTGCAGAGGGGCTTTGCAATGCCCATTAGCCTTGCTCATTAAAGTCAGGTTGTTTGAATTATATGAAAGAAGGAATAACACTGCAAACCCAAGCTGCTGAGTTTTGAAAATGTGAAAGAGGAGCTTTCAGTAGGGCAAAACTTGAGTTGTTCCCATTCCCCCTGTCCTCATGTGTTGGAGATGCCTCATTTGGGCGGATGCAGGGCAGCAGCTGGTGTGGGATGTACTACTGGGGGTGAGGAGCTCTGGAGGGGGTTGAACTGTGAAGTTGCTCTGAGGAAAGTGAGTTTGGATAAACAGTAAGAGTGGTTTTGACAGAATTACTGGGCTTGAAAAAGCTGGAACTGGGGAAAATATTTATGAATGTAACGCTGGGGTGAGTAATGAGAAAAGGGTGATCAACTCTTTTAGCACTTAAATTTTTTACTAGTTGCTGTAAGAAAGGGAGTACAGTTCCTCTCCCTTCTACCTCATTCTCTTCTGAGCTGATACTTGGGTGTCCCTGATGAAGGCTGTGGGCTTCTGAATTGCTCCTTGAGCACCCCTTCTTTAAGACTGTATTTGTGACCTAAATTAAGTAGATTCCAGGAGGTAAATAATACTGTCATCAAGCTCAGCAGTCTGGATGTTTATCTGAGCAATGCTAGTCTTGGACTAATAGGGAAAAAAAGGAAGATAGAATTTCTAAAATCTCTGGATAAAGGCATTTGTCTCATCTGCTCTTGGCATCCTCTGAGCAAACACTTTCATCAACTGATTGTTCTCAGCCAGTGATGTTGGTATCAATTTATTCTTTTCCTTTCCCATACTTTGTATCTGAACTAATCAAATGTTCAAATTAGATACATGCTCTGCAAAACCTCATTTCTGAGATGTTTGCCTCTGCTGTTGAGAATAGAGATTCTCAAAGCCTGTTTATAAAGAAACTATTTTTGTTTACAGAAGTTTATTAAAAGGATCATATAATCAATATGCTAAAGAGGCTAATCTCTTTTCCAATAATGATTTTCAAAGGAAATGTCATCATAATTTATGGATTTGTGGATTCACCTTCTATTTTTTTATTACATATTTTCAAAGGATTTAACACAATGCATTTCTTTTCTAAGGTTGCAGACTATTATTAAATTACTGCTTTTCTAATTAAACTGTAATTTCAAAATGAGGTTGAAGTTGTTTGGTTTACTCTGAGATCTTAATGTAATTTTTCATGTGAAACACATAAGCCCTAAATTGCTGCATTTCTGAGCTCTTCCTGCAAAACTGGGATAAGAAAAGCTTTGTACTTTGTTAATATCTTTTTGAGTTTGGGGATGTGCAGTTCTTTGTACTCCAATATTTATTTTTAAAAAAACTCCACTTGTTCTTAGTTTCAGTGCTGTAGTTACTTATGCTGCTACTAATTTATTATCTGCTGAGGTGAAAACTGCTCTGCACCAGGTGTTTATGAAATTCAGAATGTGTAATAAATTGGAAGCAACTTGCATTTTTATTGTAAGTAAATGGATGGAGTCTATGTTCAGGACAGAAAGGGCTGTAGTTCCAAAATGAACAATAGCATCAGTACTATTTTGTGAAGGTTAAGTGGAGAAAATGAACATTGGGATGCAAAGCAGAATATGAATAGTCAACGAGCAGTAATTATGTTGAAATTTAAACAAATCAGTTGAAAATTACCATCAGATAAAGTGTGAGAGAGAGGCCATGTAAGAGCTGAAATTGGGCTTCAGGTTTTACCTGTTTGTACATTTGGGCATATTATATGTAGCTCTAAATTAGAATCAAATGTTGTAAGATTTTAAGCTAAATTTCCACTAGGTGGGGGAAATATATTTGGGGTCCAGTGCAGTAACAGTATGAAATCAGAGTCTAATTCAGAACATTTTGAGTCCCTGAATTCAACAGACCTATTTAACACATTTAAAACTAACCAAGCAACATGCCTCAGTTGCAGCCTGTGTATGGGAAAACTTAGGTATTAGATGAATCGGTTTTTGCAGGCAACTGTAAACTCTATTGTTACTCAGAATGCACAACCAAATACTATTTCCAGGGGACAATTAAAAGACAACATGTAATTAAGAATAGATAACTTTAACACAGCTTATGTATGCTGTAAAACTGAAGTCAGTATTAATCATAGCATGAAAAGGACTCTGCATGTAAAAGACTTCAAAATTAATTAGCGTTTTCTTAAACTTTTCCATTAAGACAACCTAGCATATTGCTTACCTCACTGTTAAAACAATTTAACTGAAAAAAAACCCCGAAACCCAAACATTAAATGGTGCTGATACTAAAATCCCATTGACAGCCATTAGAAACACGGTTTGAAGTCACTGTAATTCTGTCTTTCTCACATATGTGAAAGAATGAAATTTAATGCAAAGATCAATTGTAAAGATGCACAGTAGTCAAAGTAATGAGAACTTCTGGAGATATACATGCAGACATTTTTCTCTCTCCACATGCAAATTTTTTTTAAGGCTTTTTTTAAAGTCAAAATAGGGAAACATACTGGCATTTAATTATGCTTGCCATTAAAAGGACAGCATGTACCAACAGGTAACCAGACATTATCTAGGGTTTGTAGCATTCCTATATGCATTACCCAGTGTAGAATGATTTCATAAATTCTACATTCAGAATCATAGAATCCTAGACTGGTTTAGGTTGGAAGGAACCTTAAAGACCATCCAATTCCAAGCCCCCTGCCATGGACAGGGACACCTTCCACTAGCCCAGGTTGCCCAAAGCCCCGTCCAGCCTGGCCTTGAACACTGCCAGGGAGGGGGCAGCCACAGCTGCTCTGGGAAACATGTGCCAGTGTCTCACCTCCCTCACAAGTCCTTGCAGGACCTTGCCCTTGGCCTTGTTGAACTCCATGAGGTTCACACGTCCCTCCTCTCCAGCCTGTCCAGGTCCCTCTGGATGGCACAGCCCTTCCCTCCAGTGTGTCACCCACACCACACAGCTTGGTATCATCAGTGAATTTGCTGAGGGTGCGCTCAGTCCCACTGTCTATGCCACTGTTAAACAGCGCTGGCCCCAACACCAGCCCCTGAGGAACAGCACTTGTCACCGCTCTCCACTTGGACACTGAGCCATTGATCACAACTCTTTGAGTGCAACCATCCAGCCATTCATTTGTAATGAATTATCATGTATGTGGAAGGCAGTATGATAGGACTGTAGATTGAGAATTAGCATACTAGATTCCGTCCTTTTGGTTAGCATTTCCCAGTGATGTAATTTTGGTATGAGTTATTTCTCTCACTTGTGTGGATTTTTCTTGGTTTGTTTTTTTTTTTTTTCCTCTTTCATACAATAGGAATAATGATGCTTTTTGTAAGTCCTTTGAGACTTATGAAAAACATTAGAAGCAGAAGAGCTATTTGAAAAAATGAGAAGAAAGCTTTGAAAAATAAATAATCCCTTTTCATTGCAGAATTTTAATGAAAACATTTGATCAATATAAAATCAGGCCCTCATTTATCATCTAGCACATGGAAACATGCTAAATGTTGGTGAGCTAATGTTTTAATTCAAAAACTTATTTTGAAAAGCAAACTATTCAAGAAAATTATGGAACGTTTCCTTGGTTTCCTGTAACACCACAGTTTTTCCTGGAAGGGAGGATGATCTTTCAAAAACTGCTAACCACCTCCAGTTACTGCTTCATAATAGTGTTGGGTTTTGTGGTCTTGTTGTATGAATGTTTAAGATATACTGCAGGTAGAAATACAGTGGGAAAAGCAGACTCCCAAAGATCTTTGTGCTTCTGCCTGTGTGTATGACTGGATGAGAGGGGCATAAAAAGGGCTTTGCTGGCCCTAGATAATCTGCTGGGAAAAGCAAAGGCTTTGCAATCAACTCTGTCATATTCCGGGTGTAAGACTGGTGGCCAGTTACCCCAAAGTGTCTGAGAACTGAATTTCCAAGCTTGCTTTAGTGGAAGCCATTCATCATTTCTAGAATGTGGCCTTCAAAGTGCAAAATGATATAGAGCAATTCAGACTTAATCCTGAGATTGGAGGAGAAGCAGTGGAGCCCCTATTTGCAGTGGGCTGCTTGGGGTAGAACCCTGCTGAGTTGTCTTAGGCAGATGTCCCCTACAAGGGGACATTTTACTTCATTAAAGGTGACTCTTTGAGGTAGCTTAGTTGGTTTCATCCAGGGGCAAAAGTGTAGTTTCGGGGATGTGCTTGTTTTGTGTCTGAAAGCAATGAAAGAGACTATTGCATTGTTCCTCTGCTTATGAGATTAAAGGCTTGGCTTGGCTGACAGCTCTGAAAGAGTGTAGTAGTATTCTTTTGTCATAAGCTGAAGCCATGGGAACTCTTGCACTCATGGATGAAAATGGAGAGCAAAGATAAAGAAAGCCAAAACATGGAAATTCATGGAAACGGTAACAAAACATGGCAGCTCGGTTCCTTACTGCTGTGTTTGCTCTGTAACACTGTTTTCTGTGGTTTGTGTGGAGTAAATAGGCATTTCTGATGGAGTGAAACCCTGAGATATTTCTTGTGCTCTGTATGCTATAATTTGCCTTAATAACTAGTATGACAATGCTTATCTTTATGGTAGTAGGTGTATGGCTCCAGTAGTAAATGAGTATAGAGAATAATTATTGCCAGTCCTCTTACAACACTTCTCTATGGACAATATATTTTCCAAATGGTATTTTTTTTTTATACAGCTTGTTTCTTGTTTATGGATGCTGCCTTTCTCAAACATAATTAGTTTAATTTTTCCAGCATACTCAAGCTTCTTTCCAGTGGAAGTTTTTGGCAGTTCTACATGCCTTAGGAATCAATAGTCCACATTGACCCTTTTCACTCAGGGGCAAGAGCCGTAATTTTTTTTGTATTTTTACTCTGGTGGTTTTTTGAGTTTTACTCTCCTTCCCAATGTGCTGTAATTTAAATAGGAGACAAAACAGTGCGAGTTGTAGGACCAAAATCTGGTAGCAGAAGTAGGTGTTCAGTATCAGTCATACTTCATAATTGTTGCTTTAAAATTTCACCTTGCGTTAGATGGCTAATAGTTACCTTGTCTAGACAAGTCTTTTAGCAGAAGTAATGACAAGTTGCTGGAACTACTAAAATATTTTACTGAAGCCTGAGGAATCCTCTAGGAATGTTTATGTCTAGCTAACTACAAAAACATGGAAGATGCTACTGTTTCATACATACAGTTTGTGCTGATGTTAGTAGAAGTACTTAAACATGTTGATGTAGTTTTAAATTCTTCATTTTCTCTTAGCTGTACTACTCACATGTACTTAGGTACTTAGCTGTACATCTAGCACTATTAATTTTATTTTACTGGAACCATACAGTCTTTCTTTGAATCTCATCTTGCAAATTTTTAAGCCTGTGCATCCCTATGTAGCTTTTACTTTAACTCATTTATCACATCCATATTCCCTAATAGCCTAATCACTTGTTTATCAAATTTTAGATTACATTTTCTTCTGTCTGTGGTTGCTCTATTTTATATGTTATATTTTCCATATACTTTTAGGTTTAGAAGGAGCTAGTAGATGCTCTAAAACGTAGAAGAAAGCATACTGTGCTGTTTGTCACTTCCTTTTTAATTTTTTTTTTCATATCTGCCACTGCTGCTTCAGAGCACCACAAATATCTGTGCATTTCTCAGATTCATGCTCAGACTAACTGAGCTACAAGGACTTGTTATGCCTTTCTGAAATTCCTAACTATGTCTCCTTTTCAAACCCACTTCTGGTTTCCCCATTTTCATGTTTCTCAATTTCTTTGTGCTTGCCTATCAACCTCAACAGTTTGTTTCCTCCTTTTATCTTTCTTTCTCTAATCATCTGCTCTGATTTTTTTCCTCTTCGCCTGGTCTTTGTATTTGTTTTCCTTCAGCAGTTTGGATGACCATCATCAAACACACTCTGCAGATTAAAAAGCTCTGCTGGACAGAAGCTGGGAGCTTCATCCAGGTCTTGATCACTTGAACTACTTGTCAAGTGGTATGTTACTGATCACAGAGAAGGGAGATGTGTTGAATATCAGTGTAGCTGAGTACAACCCACAGATTTAGGGCTCTAAGAAGTTAATTACAACAATAAATAAAAGGGGAAGTGGCTACAGGAGATAAGTCCTGTATTCTGAGCTAGGAAGCTGTTTCAATTGCATATGCTGTGCGATACCTTCCATTGGAAGGAAACATATCATGCCAGATCGAACAACACAAAAGAGGTGATGTGATGCTGCAGGCACACGTATACACTATTTTTATATATATATATATATATATATATATATATATATATACACAGATCACAGACACTCAGTACACTCACACAAACATGGACAGCACCAACAGCATCACCCTGCCCGCTCTGGCTGAGCAGGGTGAAGGTCCATAGAAGGCATATATGTACATATGTATGAGGTGAATCCCTCCAGCAGCAGGGCTCTGGCACTCAGTCTGCTCAGTACCTGGCCTTTGGTCCCAGTCTCCTCAGTGTCTCTTACCTGGGCATGCAACCCCTGAGGCAGCAGTTCCGCTGCAGTTACTGGTACAGACCATTGCACGCTTACACACCCAGAGCTGGCCAGGACTTTGTGGGTCCCCACAGCTGATGCTGCTTTGCTTTCAGACCTAGAGACACCCAGATGCTTTCACATCCAGACTTGATCCTTAGAGACCCACTGACCCCTGCTTGCTCCTAAGCCACTTCACCTGCTTGCTAGCTAGTCCAGACTGATCTTCACTAGCCATCACACACTCACACAACCTGCACTTTCTCCAGTGGCTGGCACCACAGGGGCCCCCCAACCTGTGGTCTGACCCCAGCTGCCGGCACCCACACCCCCATACACACACGTGCACAGGGAATTGAGAGCCCCTCACCCTCACGAGTTAGAAAGGAATTTAATAAGAAGGCAGGAGAGGTTGTGGTGATCAAGGGTGAGGCACAACGAGGTAAATGTACACTTATCCCTCTTTTTTTTCCATGATTCCTCGTCCTCCGAATTACCTAACTCTGTCCCTTTTCCCGCCTTTGGTTCTACCCCCAAACATCCCATGTCTTGTGCAATCCTGAGCTATGTTTCCCATATATCCCATAATGTGTCCCAGCCCTAGGCAGCAGCCCCATTAGTCTGAGAGGTGCTGGGGAAAGCTGCTCCCAGTAACTCATGGTGGTGGGCTCCATGCCCAGACACTGTGCCTGAGGCTGCACTGGGACAGCTCAGACAAGTTGTTTGTTGTTTCGAAGTCCTTGGTTTGGGTCCCTCTCTGGGCTCTGTGCAGATGGGCCTTGGATGAGTTCATGGCTCTTGCGATGGACCTGGGAGCAGCCTGGCAGGGTACTATTTGGACTTCTCCCCAGTCATTGCATCTCTAAGCTCGTCTGTGGGTGTGCGATGGGTTTTTTTCACAGAACCTGACACTTTCCCCATCTTCTCATCCCCTCACTAAATAGCCAGAATAAATACTCTACAGTGCTGCTATCAAAACAGATACCAATGAAAGAGAGTGCATGCCAAAAGGGCAACCTCCAAGGTACCCATCTAACATGTTACTAATTTCACAGCTCATCCATTATGTGAAAAAGATGTGAAAATGATTTCCAGTAAGTTGCCAGGACACGATCATCCCCAACAGAAAGTACTGGAGAAAAAAAACATGAAAAAAAGTGGACGTGGAACAGATGTTTCTGCTGACATTTTTATGACAGCTTAAAAAGTTGAATTCTGTTGGCATTGCGAGTTGCTTAGCAATTAATGGAAATGACAAAGATGATGCATTGGTTCTAAATTGGTGTCATGTTGATAGAGGACATTTTGATTGAGATAATGTAAATGCTGTATGAGCATTTGTTTTCATAATGTTTTAGTTCTTTTCTGTTGGTGGAAACAAGTGCTCAGCTCCTCTGGAAAACCCATTATTTGGTTGTCTGTAAGTCTGCTGTGTATAGCAATTGTTTTGTAGGTTAGTTACTGTTTGTTGATGTGGTTTGTGTTTTTTCAAACATAAGCTTTTAAGGTAAGGTTTAAGGTATTCCTACTTGACCAGTATTTTTTTTAATAACTTAAGGAAGTTTGTATTGAGTAAGTACAGCCAAACAAGATACCACATTTTCCTTTACAGGATTGCAGGTTATGATAGGTTCAGATACAAAAATGTTTGAGGAACTGGGGTGGGGAGGAAAGGGGCAGGACACAACCATTTCCACAGCTGTTGATGCCTATAAAAATAAAACTTAATTACAGTCCTATAAATGAGCATGGGAGTATTGCATTTTGGGATTACTAATATTCATGAATAAACAAATACTGACACTATAATCTCTTTTAAAGCTGTGGAATGAGAATATCTCTTCGTGTAGCTGAGCATTATTTAACACTGATGAGGAAGTTCAGGTCTTCAGACAGATCAAATGCTGTGATATCCAGGGCAGGAAAGAACCGTCATGAAGTTGGTGGGGAAAAATCCTTGAGTTTAGTCTGTGGTTTTTCTATTTGTAGCCACTTACAGACATCTTGTATTAAAATAAGTTTCCAGATATATCTGTAACTTTTGACCTAAATTTTCTGGAGTTGTCTCCCTTGTATAATTAATGTACATTAATAATGTAGCCCTTGTATAATTTGCTGAGGTTTTCATTTGTGTATTGGCACACTTTGGAATGCAACCAAGCATTTATGCTATACAGCTGGGCAAGTGTAAATCCAGGCTTGTACCTTGGCTCCTCTCTTCCATTGTCCTGGCAATACAAAGAAAGTGGGAGTAGAAATCACACTTTTTCTTTAGGAGTATGGATTTTTCAGCTTAGTTTTTGTACCAACCTTAAAGCTTTTTGCATGGAAGAGAGGGATAGCAGGCAAGAAGGGGGCAAGATACTGGCAGTGTTCCTGTGGTTCCCCAGCTGGAGAAGGCTCAAACAAGCTCCAGGCAACTCTGAAGCTTTCTGGGGCTGGAACCAGTGTAAGACCAGCACAAGCACAGTGAATATTTAAGAGTTTCTTTGACAGTCTTCTCCCTCAGATGCAGTGCCCAGTAATGCATTACAGTTACACAAATGTGCCAAACCATCCAGATTTAAAATGAAAGTGTGCCTTACATGAAGATGTTTGGCATGCCTTGCAGTTCTCCCGTTCAGATGTTTTTATCCTGAACAGTGTTTATTTCAGCCACAAAAAAAAACATGATAGAATGTAGTGGGTTGTTTTTTTTTTTCTTTAAATAGTGTTTGTGTATCCTTAAATGACTTAATTCTCAAAAGCACCTTGTTAAAAATTGGTATCTAATTATACTTCTTTCTTGTGATGTCTGTAGGCTGACACTGTTACAAGGATGCTAATTGCCTAATCTATGCCTTCTAATTTAAAATCACTGCTAAATTTGTTTAAAAATCCATCTTTGATCAGCCTTTTGGATTTAAATTCATTTGTCCCTGCCCTCCTCCCCCAGCCTAGAGCAAAGAAGGAAAGAAGTTGAGAGAGGAATAGAAGCACCTTTGGTTTTGCCATAAATAGGATGGTTTTCTTCTGTATTCATAGCAAATATCTGGGTTGCACTACTATGTGGTACATGAAATTACAGTTTTCACCCCCATAGCAGTAATTTTCTTTATTATCCCAGTGGCAAATGAACTTGTGCTCTCTTTCTTATTCTGAAGGCAACCACTCTACTTTTTCCCTTTGTTACCACAATGGTAATTGTCTTGTTTATCACTGACATAAATGATCCTAAAGTCGACACAAATCCGGCAAATTTCCACATCTTACTGTTTTTATTTTTTTCTGCTTTTTAATTTCCTTTCTTTTTCTACGGGGCATATTTGAATATTGCACTAATAATGAGAATCCTTTATAAGTTCATTAGCTCACAGTAGGAGTCAGAAGGATATAGCAGCTGGGAAGGTGGCAATCCATAACTTCAGAGCTTTGAGAAGGCTGAAGCTTAGATCAATGGCAGCAGGAAGGTTTGTGCTCAGTCACGAAGGAGCTTTGCTGTTGGAAAGGTTTAGCGGCATGACAGCCTGTGCAGCAGTGGACAGAAATGTACACTAGTCCAGACGTAAAGCACCAAAATTCCTTCTGTTGCTTCACCTTCCTAATTAATAATAAAAAATCCTCCACCATTGTGTATGTGTGCTTTTATATAATATTTTTTATTTATATATAATATATATTTAAATATATATTTCATATATACAAAATTAGAGTAGTCTTTAATTTTGTATATATATAAAAATATATATTTAAATATATATTATATATATATTTATATTTATAAATATATAAATATATATTATATATTATATATATAAGCATTGGGAAGGTATTTTAGGAGGGGTTAACCAACTGTAGAAGCAGAGGTTGAGGAAATATGCTGATTTGGTTTAGGTTTTTGTTCAGTTCTGTAGAATTGGTCTTTATTGCTGGCTTATTTACCTTGTAGTTCATTGCATATGCCTCTGTGAATAAGGAAAGCACTATTTCAGGATGAATTAACAGAAGCATAACGTGTGGGATGTGCAAATTAATCCTGCTGCGCTGGGCATTGTCTACTTTTGTATGCCGAGCTTCATGAAAAAATTGGAGAGTCCAGAGCAGAGCAGAAAGAGCAATTTAACACCTATAAAAAGACAACCTATGGCCATCATGAGCAAACATAACCTTTTTAATGTAGATACAAGATTCATATCTGCAAATAGACAAAAGGTGACTGCAAGAAGGAGTACAATAAGCTAAATTTATGGTGGATAGAAAGAAATGATTAGTTTAAATTGCGGCAGAGCAGCTTCACAATATAGAGAGAGTGGGAGAAATGCTGATGCTGAAGGGTTGGTGGAGCTCTAGGCTGCCTCAGCGTGTTGAGGGATTTACGTCATGGGAGATTTTGAACAGGAATATGTCAGGAATGATACATGGATGTAATTGAGCTTTTTGGGAGGTGGATTAGATTATTTTCGAGGTTCATCCCAGCCATGTGATTCTGCTGTTACACTAATTATGATCACGAAAAAGAATCTGCTTTTTTTGCAATTATTGCTCAAAATGTAATTTGAACAATTGAACTACCTTTTCCCGGAACGTCTTGTAGAAAAATGTAGTACTTATTTAATGTGATGTTAAGAGTAACGGAACTAAACCCCTAGGCTTAAGATAACTTCTATTTGAACTGCCATGAGTAAAATAGTTGTGCAGTATGTGATAGGCTCTTACTTATCTCAGGTGGCCACAGCGGAAGGATAAAGTTTTGAGCTCAGGATTCATGTGTTTATCCTAGCCAGTTGTGAGAGCAAACCAAGGGCCCCTTGATTGTATCCCAGAAAAAAAGTCAGATCTCAGTTTCACTCTGAAGATGTGTGAAGATGCCAGGGGGTGTGCTTGCTTGTGCTTTTGGGACTGCAGTAGCTCAATTCAACTTCTGGCTGTGGATGTAACCTAGTTATGGCTGAGAAGTAGTGCTTGATCTTGGTCTTACTGCAACTGTAAAAATGTCTAAAGTATGTGCTGTGTCATGTACAGCCGCGATTTGGTAGACTTTTTCATGGTACCTTCCAATATTCTTTAATTCTCTTATTTACAGTGAAATTTTGCAATTGTCTAGTTGCATTTATATGTAAAAAATGAATGTTTTTCTGAGTGGCTGTTCATGTATAGAAACATTTCCTTAAAAACAGGATGAAATTATATTCTCTCAGATGCAACATGAACATGCAAAATGTAAATATTACTCATGTGGCTTTAGAGGTTCTAGTTTACTCAGATTTTCTGTTATAGATAAAGCCCAGGAAGTGCAGATTTTCTGATTTCCATTGTCATTAATAATCAGGCAATATTGTATGTCACATTTGGACACTATGTTATTTCTTAGCTTTTCCTGAATGCAAGTCATTTGGTTGTATTTGAGTGTAGCCTAACTGAGTCTAGAATTGTATTTCTTCAGAAAGAATTCAGGAATTTCTTTAACATCGCAGTAAATCCATTTCCAAACAAACAAAGACAAAATCTTTCCCAAAGCAACTTTAAATCTCCAGTTGAATCTTTTTACGTACACCTCATATTTAAGATGTGCATAAAGCTGCAACTCATTCAGAAACTCAAGTTTTCTTCCTAGACACAGACCTCATTGCAGTTACAGACACGTTCAGGCGCAGTTTCCAAGTTCACGGAAACTGGGCACGGAAACTCGGCATCGCAGGTAGCTGCGTGTGCTGGCATTTCTTGCTGCCCTGGCGTGTCAAGGTGAGCATGCTGTGAGCAGCTGTGGCTGGCTGCTTCCTGGGTTGGGAGGGCTAGGAGCCCTGAAGGTCTCACAGCTTTATCTTATTAGAGCCTTATCTTTTATTTCAAGTGCTACTTGCTGTGCTTTTTCTCATCAAGGCAGCCTAATTCTACAGGGGCATCCTAGCTGCAAATACCTGAAATTTAGTGGTGACGCTTGTGGTGAGCAACCCCGGCTGAAGATCCACCTTCTGGTGACTCAAAAATTGCTGTCCCTAGAAGCCCATAGGAAATTTAGTTTGAAGAACTGCTGTTAGTGTTGCAAGACAGTTTTGTCTCAGTAATTTATTTTTGTAGTTGTTCCCCACTACCACATTCTTCTGTTTAGGGAATGGTGTTATTTTAGCAAATATCTTGAAGATAATTTTATTTCAAGAAGGATTTTTGGAAAGGGGTCATTGGCAATATGCAAAACAGGTGTTTTTGTCTTTTTTACATTAAGATAATTATGTAGTAGGCAAAAATAACAAGAAAAAAATCCCTAAAACAGAAGCTTTGGTTACCTTAGAATCTTCTCTGTGTAGGATCAGATTGTGTTTGGTGTTTTTAACATTTTGGAGTTCTTTTTTTGAGTTGGGGTTTTTTTCGGGGGTTGGTTTGGGTTTGGTTTTTTTTTTTTTTTGAGTGTGCCTACACTTAGAAAGATAAGTTGAAGTATGTTGAAACAGCTCAAAACATTTTAGATACATGTGAAGTTCTGTATCAGAATGGTGATGGTTTCTTCTTCAGCTTTAGTTTCCTCGTTCTGTCATTATTTGACTGATGAGGTTTTTTGGATGCTGGCGGTGGGTGGTTCTCCTTGGTTTCTGATTTGTAATTTATTTTAAATTTCAGCTAATTTAGCTGAAGGTGTTGGGAGCTTCTGTAAACTGACAGCCTAATAACGTGGAAGGGGCAAATCCAGGAATGTTCAACAGAAATTTCTAATCACGTTTGCTTTGCCAACAGCAAATGAACAAGGGGACCATTAATATTTGGAAACCTGGCAAAAGCTAGTTCAGAAGATATTTCAAGCTCATGATAATCAAGATCATATTAAGTTATGGTTCTACTAGTTTAGATAAACTTTCAGCTCTTTTTTTGCAGGAAGGATAAATAAAGTAAAAATAAAAATAAAATTACAGATAGAATTGTCTAGCAAGGAGTGTGTGCATGCACAAGAGAAGATGTGGAGGGATACCAAAAATATACTTGCTATTTAAAAATTAAACATTGTTATATATAGCAATGTTTTACCATAAATTGGATGTAATTAAATTGCAATGCAGAGCATTTTTGAGAGTGTACATCGATACAGTATGGATTTCTAGCAATACTTCCATCTCTTTGTCACATCTGAAAGGGTTACTTTTCAAATGTAAGATGTAACAGTAAATATGTTTTCACACTTATTTTTGTCTGACTTTAAGAACACTTGTGTACTTATTCTAACTGTAACTAGAGACTGAATTTTTATCCTTATTTTACTTTTTCTGTTCTTAAGCATTATAAGGATGAGTTCCAAACTACAGATTTTTATATCCAAACTTTAAAAATCTGACAGACATGGTTTGGTTCTGACCGCTGCAGTAGTAGTCCTAGAGAACAGCAACAACATTAAAGTAGTGTTGCATCATATTGGCTTTTTGTGGAGCTTTTTAAAAACTTTTTAATGTACATGAAGTAGTAGAGCAAAGCAGCAGCTTCATGTGTTCTTACTGTCAGAATACAGATCTGGAATTCAGAAGGGTTTTGGTCTCATATATCGTGCGTCATCGTGAGATTTCTACTTCACTTAACCTATTTTTAAAAAATTGTAACAGACATTGTTCCTCCACCATGTAACACTGGAATGAGTAAGGGTGGAGATAGTTTTGTTGTAGTACTGCACAGAGAGAAACTTTGCTGACAGAACAGAAGCTCAGGGTGTTTGTGTATTTATATATAAAAATTTATTTTTTAACATTTTTAGTTTGCTTTTCTGAATATGTATTGTAATAAAGCAACAAGTAAAACTCATTCTTTTAAAATAAACTACAGGTATGCATTTCAGTATGCAACTATTGCTTGAATAAGCTTGAGGGTTTTTTTCCCCCTTCCATGTTTGTTTGTTCTATCAGACCTTTCTAAGGGGCTCAAGAGTTGAAACCAGCCCAGGCACCTCCAAATCTATTTATCTTTCAGTATTTTTCTGGGAAGTTGAGAGTGATGGAGAGATGTAACTGGACTTTATGTATCTGATGCACTGCATGCTTTTGTCACTTTTATTGTCATTTAAATCCACCAGTTCCTTTGAATCTACACATTTACTATGCCCCTGTAAAGCTGAGATTTACTCCTGTATTAGCAGCGGTTTAAAGGAGTTTATCCCCTGCAGCAGCCATATTCACTGACAGAAACAAAACATACTGTAACACATTCATTGTGTCACATAGTGCAGACTGTCATGCTAGGTCTTCTATTTATGAGCTTTGTACTTATAAAAGGAGGCTATTTGTCAGCCCTAAAATTAAAGCTGCCTTTTTACATAGTGATGCAGAAAGGATGGTTCACCAAGATGCTACTGAAATTCCATGGGAACATCATATAGGGTGACAGAGTTGCTAAATCCTTTTTGTCATTCAGCTCTTCTGCTCTTTAGAGATAGCCAGCAGCTCTGCCACCTGTCTGGGATAACTCTCTCTTGATCTTTATGCCAGTCAGAAAGTAAAACAGGAGTGAGAACATCTGCTTCCCTCAATCAGCAAAGAGCCATTGAAATCTAAGAGAAGTTGACTCTTTCCAACTTTTGACTAACAGTCTGGAGCTGGAAAAATCTTTTCTGTAAACTGGTTTTCTGAACCATTTGTTTTTCCTCAAATGTTTAAAATAGAGGATCCTACATACTTGGAAATGACTGTTGTCTTGCCCTGTCCATCGAAACCTCTCCTTTGGGGTTCAGGTAAGCAGTTCTGGGAATGGAAAAGAATCCATGAAGAAATGCAACAATGAAAATTATGTTAAGGTCTGTGTGGCTACAAGGGGGTTTTGTTAGCTTTTGTTGCACTCTAAGCTATTCCCCCTCACTTTGCTTCCCTAGTCAAGCTTTTCTAACAAGAGAAACTTTACCCCTCAATCCATGCTCAAACCCACTATTGTGAATGTTAGCTTAGTTAATGGTGGACTTCAAAATGCATTTTTTGTTGCTTTTGTCAGATGATTAAAGTGACTGGATTTTCTGCCCAGACTAAGAAGCTTAAAGAAGCTTGATTTTTCACACCAAAAGTTAAAATGAGTTTTGTATTGTTTTCTTTTTGCTTCATGTTAGAACATAGCCAAGCCCTTTCGAATTTTAGCATGAAATGGATTTGGTGGTCTCAGTTTGATCTGTATTATTCAGGTGATTTAACTTGAAAAAGGCTATAGCATCTTTTCAGTGTTTTTCTCTTTCTGTTTTTGATTCTTTTTTTAACATACGTTTTACTTGACTGTAAGACCCTGGATCACTATTCTGACCAGGTTTTCACTTATTATTTCTTTGTAGACGTTTTTTGATGCAATATGAGAGCATGTCAAGTTGAGAGTGAGGAAACTATTTATAGGGTGGTTTTTCCCCCCTCTTCTCAGAAAGAATATAAGTAACATTAAAGAAAAAACAAAACCAAAAAGAAACAACAACCAACCCCCAAAACAACAACCATAACAACAAAAACAAAACAAAAAAATCCAACAACAAAACCACCTAGATGTATTATGCTAGAAATGGCTTATCTGGACATCAGGACATATGTGAGTTTTACCTTTAGCTTGGAAGATTTTGAGGGTTAAAACTATTCTGAAGTCCCTTAAGAGTAGAAATATTTTGTCTTTGGACCAACTACAAAGAAAGCAAATACACATTTTTTTCACATTTTACTTCTGCTGGCTTGAAAAGCAGAAGTCCATTGCCCTTGTGTCTTCAGTCCTTCCATTCTTTTTTTCCCCCTACCTTCCAGAAGGAATCAGCACTAAAAGAGGATTCTCTCTCTCTCTCTCTTTCCCTCTCTCTGCCTCCTTCTCTGACATATGCAACCATTTGTCCTTATTTGCATGTGAACACTGTAGACTTTAGACTTTATATCCAAATCTTGTACTTTGCTGACTTGTCCTTTCTGGGCTCTGTTGATTTTTTTTTTTGCTTCTTCATTGTAACCTTTATTAATTTTCTTATTTAAGCTGTTTTGGTTCTTCCATGGTCTCTTCCTTGTTGTATTCCATTTTCATTTTCTTCTATGTTTTAATGTATTCAGGTGACTTCTAAAACAATGTTCCTTAAGTGTTTGTCCTTTCATCTATTCTAGATTATCTTTGGGTTTCTTGATTTCTATTTTTACCTATTCTTCTTCTGTCTTATTCACTACTGATCTTTTTGTGCAGCATTTCAAAAACCTGTTTAAAAGCAGTGATGAATTATAAGGTGATCCTGTGTTGTCTTCCTTTCTACATCACCTTCTACTTTGACATCTTGGTATGATGTTTTACTCTCCTCCCTTTCACAGTTGCCTTTTCTGCCTGGTGCTTGTCCCTTTTGTTCTGTTGTGTATGTTAGCAGCTACCCTTTGCCATCTGAACTCAACAAAAAGGTCTCTTTCTCTTATCAAGTGTCTTCATACACCAGAACATGATTGTTTGCTCTTTCCTATCGCATCTTAAATACCAGTTCTTTTGTCAGCATACCAACTTCACCTATCCCTTCATTTATTCCTGTTCTCCTGTTATGTGATTTGTACATTACTGCTCCTTGCAGTAGAATGTCCTTTCATTTTTGTTTATTCCCAGTTTTAAGATTTTTAAGTATGCATCTACATATGCATAAAACCTACCAAAAACCTATCACATTCTCATAAAAACACTTTTCACAAATTGAATTTATTTAAAATATCCCATTCTTTTGTCTTTATTTGAAAAAAAACTTCTTAATTTCTATTGTTTGGTGTTCAACATGATGTTGAAGCTTAACAAAGGCTGACTTACTCAAAAGCAGCCTTGTCTGTGCTGTTATGCTAACGAGTAACTACCTACCACTTTCTATTTCTCCCATTCCAGAGGAACAGAAGGAAGGGTGTTGTTAAATGCTTTAATTTTCTGTAAAAATACTCAGTAGGGATAAATGAGTGTCTTATTAAACAGTGTAACTTGGTTTTGTCTTCCATATAACACTCTGAATTGTAGTAGTATCTCCAGTATTTTTTCTGAATTGTAGTAGTATCTCCATACAAAGATTGCCCTGCCTTCTTGAAAGGATCAAACTTAGAGAAAAATGTCATATGGCCCTACATAAAGGTCTGGATACTACAAAACCAAAATTCCCTTGGTTTTCTGAAAGGGTTTAGAAAATGAAGACACCAAACTTCTGGGAGATCATAAACAGTATTATGTTCTTGGCTTGACCTGGAATGCATCTGTTAAAATTTGTGACTTGGTATCACAACAATTATAGATGAACAGAGTTGGTGTTTTGTGTTCACATTTAGGTAGCGCATAGAGAGTTAGAGAAATATTTCTGAAGAAAATTGGTTATGCATTCCTTGTGAAATGTGCATGAAGGATGTGAAAACAGTCACAAGTTTCCTTTATAATGAAAGAATCTGTTGATCTTAGTTTGGGAAGAATAGGAAAATGGCTTGCAATATTTCACGATTTAATTAAAGTGTCTGTTTCTTGTATAATGAACACGTAAAACTTTACAGGAAATTCCCATGTAGTACTGACAGGGAGATTCTCTTTAGACATGGGTAACAGTCTTTAGTTTTGCATTCATGTCATATCAAAATTGGAGACATTTTTGTCTGCTTTCCTTCCTGCATCTTCATAGATGGTTATCAACCTTTAAATGTGTATGTGTGATCAGTCACTCATCTTCAGAGCCCGGTGAAGCAGCCCGTCCTCATGGACATTTGAAATAAAGCCAGTCTTAGTAAGGAGATCACTTGCAAGAATTGCCAACAAATTAGATGAATTTTTAGAGTGGATATGAAGTCTGGTTAAACAAACATTTCGTTTCTTTTAGCAGCTGATTGATTGATTCCAAACAAAAAAGCTCTACCATCTGGTCCTTGGAAAACAAAGAAGCATTACACACTCCTTTTTTAAAAAAAAAAAAAAAAATTGCTTAGAAAAATATTTACATAATTTACCAGGCATGTATATATATATATATATATATATATATATATATATATTTATT
>NW_020799096.1:2132627-2208904 GCF_003259725.1 Athene cunicularia
TATATATATATATTTATTTATTTATTTATATACATACCCCAACTTATATAAATTACCAGTTTTATTTTTTCTATGCATAAAATTATTTCATTTATTCATGTATAACATGCCTAACTTTGTAATAGTCATACATTTCAAAGGAAATAATAGGAATTACTAGAAAAACTTCTATCTACAATGCTTTATTATGTCTGAGCTATTTATCATAACACAATTTGAGAAGTTTTGTGACTTGAAACAGAAAGCAGTGTAGAGAGGTCAAGGAAAAATTGAATCAAAACCTCTTGTTAAATCAATTAAACTTCTTCAGTAAATACTGTAATATTTTAATTTTGCAAGAACAGAATTATTAGTTATGTAGATATGTAATAGAGTAACTGCAGAGCTGTGTAGAGACAGGTGTTACACATAATGAGAAATTTCACAATTCTTAAACAGTGTTATTCTGAGTTGTAGTAGAACCTGAAAAATTCTAAAATTTACAGAGGGAAAACTCAGAAGCTTTTTGGTGCATCTCTTGAAAGAAAACTAAAGGGAAAATTATGTTGGATCAATAGAAGTGTCTCCATTTATGATGTAGAACTTAAACCAGTGTATAAACAAAATTCAGAACCAAAGTATTCTCAAAAGCTGTTTAAAGATACTTATGGAAAATTTTGGTTGTTGTTGTTTCTCCCCCACCCCCTGGTTTTTGGAATTCTTTTCCTATTCTGGCTTTCTCTCACATGCCAAAAAATTAAACCGTGTGCCTCAAGCTTTTAATCACTTTTGTGTCTTTGGAAAGATGCTTTGTTTTCTGTGAATGTCAGTGACATTACTTTAATCTCAAAGGTATAGTTCTTGATATATGAATAAAGTCAATTTATTGTCAGTGTGGATTTTTTTTCTCCAGGATATGATGATCCTTATTGCTGTGTTTTATTTCATTCCAGCTATTCATGAACTCTCTTGTGAAGCATACAAACACTTGGGCAAAACTTCAAATTACTACTGGATAGATCCAGATGGCAGTGGAGCACTGGGACCTTTGAAAGTTTACTGCAACATGACAGGTAACTGCATTGTATTTGCTAATTCAGGGTGGGTTTTTTTAATGTAGTTGAGAGAAAGAGTCTGTTCATAATTCATATTTCTTGGAAATGGAAAAATAATTGCTGAGAGCTTTTCATGAGAGGGGTCGTCAAATATATAGTCACCATTCAGTACAGTATGAGCAAGAGAGTAGTAAATCCAGTTCATAAGCTTTTTGAATCACAGCTATTCATTAGCCTTAACAGGCCTTTGTATCCGCAGTGGTGCATCATTTAAAAAAAAAAAAAAAAAAAACCAAACTCCCAAAACAAACAGTAGGTACATATGGCTATTTACCAAAACTATTGTATATCAACATATTTGTAGTTCAGTAATGTTTGTGGTTCATGGAGTACTGTAGAAGGCAGGTTTTTAGAAATCAGACTTTTATTTCTGTCCAGGTATTGCTGACTTTTACACACCACCTCAGGCAGGGAACAGAAATGAATTACAAGAGAAACAAAACGTTTGAGTTTTCGTGTTTGCCTGCTTTGTCTTTTTTAACTGGTGTTAGAAAGATGTATCTTGTTTAACTTCTGAGACCATATATATAACTGCATTAATGTATTTTGGTTTTGTTGCTTGGTTTTCTTCCTGCTTTTAACACTAGTTTTGCATGGGTAATTTCCCATCTGGGCATTCTCACGGAAGATATCCTGTCTTAGTCATCTGCATTGCCATGCTGTGGCAGAAAAAAATATGATAATGAAGAAAGAAAAGGGGGTAATTTTCTGCACTGGGAGTATATTATTTCTTTGCTCTGTTAATGCATGACAATTGTCTCAGCACTTTTTTGTGATGTGAAATACTGGGAAGCTGATACAACAGACATGTCTCCTGACTTTCCCCAAAAGTCTGCAGAATAAGTTTGAATTTCAGTCTGTTTGCGTTGGAAATCTGGCATGTCTGAGTCCTCAGACATCTACATCAGCCACGTGAACATGAAGGCACTATCATAAGTTGAAACAGTAACTCTGCCTCTTTAGAGATGACCGTTTCTGAAGCTCCTGTAGTTCTTCCTGAAGGCAACCACCTGTATGTGTCCGGACCTGTGGGGTGGGGTTTGTCCAGTTTGGATGGGAGAGATCGGGTGGGAGTGGAGGGAGGGAGCTAACTCGAAGGGGGATGCATGGCACATGCAGCAGACCCCTGATCAAGTTCTCATAGGTAGGCAGCCTGTAGGAGAACAGAGTACCACTGTTTCATATCGCCATTAAAGTCTGCGTTTGTATAATAAATGCATACCTACAAGGGAGCCTCGCCTAAACTCTGGGAGTGCCATCAGTCCTTGGATTGGAGAGATGTGCCAGTCAATCTGTTCTG
Organism: Athene cunicularia; assembly: GCF_003259725.1. Taxonomy (NCBI): domain Eukaryota; kingdom Metazoa; phylum Chordata; class Aves; order Strigiformes; family Strigidae; genus Athene; species Athene cunicularia. The sequence continues at coordinate 2,135,022 of NW_020799096.1, forward strand.
AGACACAGTGGGTCTGTAGGCAGTCTTTCAGATCCTGACCAATTTAGGGCTTTTAAAATCATAAGTAGCACCTTGAACTCGATCAGTAACTAATCAGTCAGGCACTGCGGGGAGCAATGCCAAGAACTGTTGATATATTAGAGCGATTTCTGCTATTCAGAAGAAGAACCGCTGTGTTCAGCACTAGATATATCTTTGGGGTACTCTTAAAGGGCATCTTTATAAATTAAAAACATGCTACCATAATGGTGTCAGGCACAAAAAAGCACACATATCCAGTACTACAGTATTACTCGCTCATGTTAAATATATATACACAACAGAAGGTCCTAACACTGAGGAAAAAACAGATAAGAAATGTAAAAGTAACCATTTCATTTTACTTATGTTTCTCATCTACAAAACAATTTCCAAAGTACTTAAATGTGACCTTTTCTTAACCAGTGCAAGGAGATCATGAACACTAGGATAGATGATTTAGTGCTTATTGCCTTCATTTGGATATGATGGACGCTGTGGAAAAATGCAGTTTTCTCTTTTAACTGAATCACTCGCATCAGCAACTCTTTGCTACAAGAAAAAGACATTTTCCACTAATATCTATGTAACTATTTGAATTTCAAAAATAAGAACCTAACAGAGCTAGTTATTCATTAAAATGCAAAAGTCTGCAAGAAATATGTGAAAATTGATGGGAAGTAATTTTAATTTCTACTTCTGAAGCTGGAAGGCCACTCTCACAATTGTTCTTGGATAGCTTAGCAAAACACATTGCCTGTATACTATATATATATATATATGGTACCTATACATTGCAGTACCTATACAGCTTTAATTTTCTTTTAATTAGTGGTCATCTTAACCACTGAAGACATTGGAGGGTAAAGAACTATGTTTATAGGAGAAAATTCGCAACACCCTAAATCTTTTTCTGAATCAATATAGGCTATTATCAGTAATATATGTACTAGAGAAGAGACAGAAGGAGATTACTTGAGGCCTTCACTTTGCTTCATAAATAACAGATTTCTGTAGAACTCTGTAGCAATTATGCATATTTTGTCATATAACAAAATGCACTATAGCATATTAGAATAAGCAGAATTCTCAAATAATTTTACTATCAAAATCATGCAGGTTTATGGTATTACTAGCACTATTTTTGAAAACTAGCTTAAACTAGCTAAATTAAAATTAACTTTTTTGTGAACATGAAACTAAGTAACCTTAACTTCTAGCTACACTGATTAGTATGCGGAGTACTAAATGAAAAAAAACACTTCTTCATGTGACAGAATAGTGATATTTTATTTCAACAGAGACATCCTTAACTAGTTCCCTCTCTAACCTGAGAGTCAAATCTTAATGTTCCTATTAACCCACTCTGTTAAACAAACATCTCTATATTAAATTACTACTCAAGATGCTAACAGACTTTTTAAATATCCCTTGTTTCATTCAGGTGGAACTAGCAAGTAGAACATCCTAGTGATGAGAAAGGTAATGTAAAATGTAACTTGCTAGTTTAGTTCCTAGAGAAAACAAGGTTAGGGTTATTAGCAAAGCTTGTATTCATCATCTAAAAAAGGTGACTTAACAGTTATGCACTGCTTTCACACACTGTAGTTACTGATGTAAAATGTTGGAGAGAAGCTGCACTCTCGTTTGACTATAAATCTTCAGGGGCAAGAGCAATATCCTGAAAAGCCACTGAAATTGTATATGTAGAAATTGCACCTTTAACCCTCTTGAGGCTACTGTACCACAAATATTGAATCACAGATTTAATTATTTTATCATTATGTCAGCATTTCATCTACAGATTCTATAGTCAGAAAGTGTTAGGGTTCCCAAATGTGTCCAAAAATTATTAAAAAATACCCAAAAAACAAAAATCAAAACAAAACAAAAAAACCCCACAAACAAACAAAAAAAAAACACAACCAGAAAATGATGGTGCAGTAGACAGCTGTCTGGGCATATTTCTGAGCATAATCCATATCTGTCTCCTGTGTGTCTTAACTTAGTAAGCTGACATATGTCTTGATGAGCCCTGCCCTTCACAGATGTTTCTGTAGCAACTAAAATTTGTTCTGGTTTCTAAGTTGTCCTGGCAATTCAACAGTGCTGTCAAACTCATAGAAATACATGTGTGTGTATGCTCCCCAAAACAATTCATGGTCTCTGCAAACTACTCTGTATTGTCACAGAAATCCCAGAGCTCCCCCATTCTCTTGTCCTTCTCTTCTCCAAATGAACCTTGTACTGACAGTGCTGTGTTTGATACTGAAGAGGAACGGAGCACTTACATTTTATGTCCTCATAGTGGAATTAAAATGTTTGAAATACCACATTTAAGTATCTATTCCTGCTGCAGTAATGCAGCTTTTCAAAATCTAGGGCATTGCAACGGATGTTCAGCAGTTTCCCAAATACCTATCAATAGGAATGATGTAAATTTTAGGGAGGTTTTTTTGGGTTTTTGTTTGTTTGTTTGTTTGTTTGTTTTTTTGTTTTCTTATGAAAAACAGTATTAAAAATCTTTAGAGTTGGAAAGTTGGAATATTTCAAACTAATGCACTTATGGAAAAATATTCCTTGAAGCTGTGTTGTGGCATAATGTTTAACAGTTAGACAGCTTTTCAATTTAGCCTGACTTGTGATCTTAGGCCAAGAGGGATCTCTTCAAAGCTCTGTCACCTTAAGGCCAAGATCTTACCCTCTTTCAGAGGCAGGTCCACAGTACAAATTTAGACTCTTCGTTCAAGCAGGTTTTTCCAAAGATGGAGGGTTCCTATCTCAGTATCCAGTTTAAGGCCTTTCCTATTTTCTCTTTAATTGTCGTTAGAAGAGTAGCTGTATTGGAAAGAACTGCTATTTTAAGTTATTTGTTGGAAGATGCAAACTTTGGGTATATTATAGCTTCCAACCCATGTTCTGTGTGATATATTGTATTTCTGAATCTCTAGGCTTGATTCAGTTTCCTTCAGTTTTTGTTTCAGTCCGATTGAGAAAGACACAAGAAATAAGTTAATATTACTTGCCATTTTTTCTTTGCCCTCAGCCCAAGAAGGATGGGGAAAAGGTGTCATACCAGTATGTGCGTTTGTCCTGCAAGAATTTTCAGAGTGGAGGGTAAGGAATAAGCAGAGGAACAACACACAGGGACCATAAGTGCTTAGTTATTTATCCTAATGCATGCATGAGATGTCAGTGGGAGAGGCAGTCCAACACTTCTGTAGTTCCTTGAGGCTTTATGCTGAGGACAGGGAAATCATAGTCTTTCTGCTGTTTCTTCTGCTTTGTCATGTAGACCACTGATACAAAGCAGAACTGAAAGGTTTCACAAGCTCTTTTACCAGAAGATATGTCAGTTAATTCTTTCTATTGGTCCTGAATTCATTATGCCTCTGTGATGTGGCTTTTATCTCATTTCAGGATCCACATAGCTGCAAGCATAATGGCTCCATTTGAGTGGTACTTACCCTATCCCCTTTTTAGTACAGTTCTTTTGCCTAAAGCTGCACATCTTCAAACACTTTGAGAAATCATTATGCGTATTCATAGCCTGCCTCATTAAGGTCAAATGTATGGGGTGGCTTCTCTACCCACTCTCCTCCTTTCTTTCTTCTCTCTCTCTTCGCTTTTTTAACAGAAGTGGCACATGTAATAATTACTGCAGTGACTTTGTGAGTAGACATTAAACAACCATAACTGTCGTATCCTGGGATTTTTCTGTCTTCTTTCTGTAAATAGTGGGTCACTGGAGTGCTTTTTACTATGACATATGTAGAAACATATGGCATGAATATAAATGTGCCACCCATCACTACATACTGATGAAAAGTGCCCCAGCAGCGGTAAATGTTTAATTGTATTGCACATATCTGTGCAATTAGTTTTTCAGATGAGACATTTTGCCAGACTGCTGATTTACTGAACTTCCAAGATACCAAAACTTTTATTCATACAAATATATATAAATGCACATGAAACACAAAGTTTTGAGCAATTTAATTCAATAAATAAAAGTAAGGACTTTTTTTTTTTTTTCTGTGTAGACTCTCCAGTTTGATAGAGGAAGGTATAAGTACTTTTTAGTTGTTAAGTCAGATAGAATAAATGAGCACACTCTTAAAGGCAATAAACAAAATTTTGTCAAAGGCAATGGTAAGTTGTATGACAATAAATGTATAGAGACCTTACCCAGTTTAATCTCATTGCAGAAAGCTTCCAGTACAAGTATTTAAAGTCTTACCTAAAATACAGGAAGGAAAATGGCTTCAGTGTTTCAAATGTGACATATGAAACAAAGTTTTGGTTTTTAACAGCATTTCTTACACACTTTTCCTTCAGTTGTAGAGCTTTATTTTGGAGGCTTTTTAATGAGTCTGTGAGACATTTTTTCAAACTAAAATGACATTTGAGAGGTAAAAAGAGTAACAAGTAGTTAAGATGGATTGAGGCTGTTGTGGCAGAGTATGCAAGCTTATTTCTTTGAAGATGAAACAAAACCAGAAACAGTCACATAAAAAGAAAAAAATGAAGGTGGATGTGGGGAAGGGTAAAAGCATCAAGTCATTTAAACTACTGGTTTTGACCAGTTGACTTATCAAGGTAGACTCTCAGTATGAAGGAGAAGAGATACCGAGGAAGAAGGAAAATATTAGTCATTGAAGCATCAGGGCATAGTGTCAGGAGCAGCACCTCTGATGGCAGAATTTCTTTGTAAGGTGAGGTCATCCTCCTAGCACCAGAGTAAAAGAACAGACCTATGAGAGACCTGGAGACAGAACAGACTCTGTTTATGTCTTCATCTGCCAAGTAGCCTGAAACATCTGGCATCTCAGTTTTAGTTCATTGATTATTTTTTTCATCTGTTCTTATTTCCAAGGAATGCCTTTTATATTCTGGTTTCATTGGTACATAATTTTGTTTTGCATTCAGCTTTTATATTATTTTTAATTTATGTCAAATTTGTCTTTTTGTGAAAATGCTTATTGTGGTACTTAATTGTATCTCAATAAATTTGGCTAGTGCCTTTCTTCCGCATACTCTGGAGCACAGTAGAGCTCTGGAGCACTGTTGGTAAGAAGGTGCTCATGGTTGGCTTTCCATCTGGATGTAAAATTTCCACTCAGCCTCAATCCATTCACAGATTGCAATTGCCAGCCTTTATCTGGACTCAATTAGATGCAGCTTGCTGCCTGGAATCCTTCAGAAATAAATCAGAATAGGTTTTGGTGTATTTGTTTGATTTTGCCTCAGGTTAACTGAAAAATGATGTTGTTAGGCACTCCTATGCTTGGCAGTTACTTGGTTTTGACTGGTTAAAGCCACTGTCTAGATGGCAAGGGCTGGGTGAGTGTCGGCTGTTACTGTGTTTTGTGACAGCATGCTGAGTTTGCCATATTGGCAGGCTTTTCAGGATGGAAGAGGAAAGGACTACAGGCTACTTAGCCCTCCTGGTAAAACCACACTTGAGTGCCATGTGACGTTGAGATGGGTTTTTATTACTGTAGTGTTCAGAACTTTAAAACACATTGCCATAGAAACAGTCTCCACACAGAGATGAAGGTTTTAATAATCATAGAGCTCATCATAATATGAAAAAGGTGGAATCTTTTGGGAAAACGGGATGTGAATCAACATCTGATGACTTCACTAAATAAAAATGTGTCCTAACAAAAATGTTGTGTCATAACTTTGGGATTTGCAGTACATCATGTTAGAATCCTGTGATTGTAAATTCTGTTAGAATAACTCTAGATATTTTCTCCAGTGTCCCTTGCATGCGTACAAAATGAAAAGGTAGCCCAGTGCGAAACTGCAGAGAAAATATCTAAACCATAAAATTGAAAACACCTTGTAAAGTCTGCCCCCAGAAGAAGGTTCTTGATTTGCTCTGTTTCAATAGAGGACAAACTATCACTGGCATTTAAGGTAGCTTTTCAAGTCAGCAAGTAACAGAAACATTTCCTACTGTCTCACTACTTTGTTTGTTTGTTTGTTTCTTCCCCCTCTTTCTTCTTGTTCCACCACAAACTCTGGAGCATCATATAAGAGAATATAGGAATGAAAGTCTATGTGCTGTCATCATTTTAATGTATTTCAGGTGCTCATAGTTGGAGCATGAGCATCACAGAGCATCCATACATCAGGGATAAGGTAGCTAAATGTGCACTGACCTCAAAGAATGAGAATAAATTGGCATTGAAGAGTGACATAGCAGAAGTAGTTCAAAATAAAGCAGAATCTTTGTTTTACCAAATTATTTAGTCAAAGAGGAGAAAAAAAATCTGACATAATCTGCTATCAGAAAATATTCCTCGTTTGTTGGAAACTGAGCTCTGAACAGAAATTAGAAAACAAATAGTTTTAGAACTCTTTATGCATTGCAGAAGCCCAGAAGCCTATGTTTCAAGAAGTATGTCCATAACTGGGGGAGAAGAAAAAAGTGACGCTTGTAAATAGGATGATGAAGGGTACCATCTACCTTAAACTGTTATTGTGAGTGTTAGAAGCAAACATTCAGCTCTGGATTCACTCCCACACACATGTGCCCTATGGAGATGTGAAGAAGTCAGCACAGAATCACAGAGTCATCTAGGTTGAAAAGACCTTGAAGCTCCTCCAGTCCAACCATTAACCTCACACTGACCGTTCCCAACTCCACCAGATCCCTCAGCGCTGGGTCAACACGACTCTTAAACCCCTCCAGGGATGGGGACGCCACCCCTGCCCTGGGCAGCCCATTCCAATGCCCAAAAGCCCCTTCGGCAAAGAAATACTTCCTAAGAGCCAGTCTAAACCTTCCCTGGTGCAACTTGAAGTCATTCCCTCTTGTCCTATCACTTATTACTTGTTTCAAGAGACTCATCCCCAGGTCTCTGCACCCTCCTTTCAGGGAGCTGCAGAGGGCGAATAGGTCTCCCCTCAGCCTCCTCTTCTCCAGACTAAACCCCCCAGTTCCCTCAGCCGCTCCCCATCAGACCTGTGCTTCAGACCCTGCACCAGCTCCGTTGCCCTTCTCTGGACACGATCGAGTCATTCAATGTTCTTTTTGTAGCGAGGGGCCCAAAACTGAACCCAGTAATTGAGATACAGCCTCACCAGTGCCAAGTACTAGGGTAAGATCCCTTCCCTGTCCCTGCTGGCCACGCTAGCACAAGCTGCTTCAGGCCAGTGGTGTGCTTCAGTTATCCCTAGAAAATCACTCCTGTAGAGAACATTACTGAAAGCCCAAAGCTTGTGTTTTCTGTAAAAGTTTTGGTTCTGCTTTTCGTTACTTCAGTTGAGTTAATTTGTCACTGAAATGATGGGGATTTTTAAATTTTATTTTATTTTGATGGTAATATTCTCTGTAGGGTTTTTCTGTTGTTTGGGTAGATAGAGAAGTTGGGGGGGTGTATGTTTCTGCCTACATCCCTGGGAAGGCTTCTCTGTGGGTTTTGAGGAACAAGTCCCCTGAAACAGCTGTACTGTGTCAAAGCCTGGAAGGTGAGAGTCATTAGGTTCAATTGGGGATTTCTGGCACACAGAAATACTTTCTCATATGTTCTTCCCCCTTCCCTGTCCTTAAATAACACTTCAAAGTATGGCTTCTCAGCAAGTCGTACTCAGAGTTGGTTGTTTCTAACTGCTAGTGCTTTCTTGTCTTGTTGACAGACAGTGGGACTAGGAAGAAAACCACCTACCCGTTCTAAGTATTCTTTTTGTTGTCATTTTCTTTGAAACTGAAATCAATGTAACTAAAACATCACAGAGCAGATTAGTTTAAAGGAAACATTTAAAATCCCGTTCAAAAGGCAAATGCTGTAGTTCACTTACTACTGAGAAAGATAATCAAGTGATGAAAAGATTACATTTTTAAAATAGGTAAGAGAGATTCTTTCCCTTCTAAAATTACCAACCAGCATTCAGCGTGCAATGCTGCACATTGGAGTGTAATTCTCTAAATTAATTTACCTAGAAGGGCAGGTTAACTGTGTTGTCACTATTGCTGTTAAAAAAAATCAGGCCTTCTTGCTTCCTCCTGTACGGTCTGACAAGATGTTTTTTTAAAAATAAATTATTTGGGCAATGAATAAGCCACTGTAGACATCCATTTTGATCTGTACGTATGCATACACAGAGAGGGAAAATACTGCTGATGCAGTTTTCCTACAGAGGCAAGAGGTGTACAGAATGAGTCTCCTTTGACTCCCTCCCAGGACTTATTAACAAGTGAAGTTAGTGCAGATTTTGTAGGACTGTGAATTTACAGTGTTATGAAGAGTTTCTATGAAGGCTGTCTTTGAACATTACTAGTAAATCCCAAGATTACATACATATTTGCATTTTACGACTTAGAATTAGTCTTAGTGCTTTGCTATAAAAAAAAAAAAAAAAAAAAAAAAAAAAAAAAAAAAATAATTTCCAGAATATGTACTTAGTACAGATTTCAGGGCAGCATTAGAAGTATGCTGGAAACTCACCTTCACTTCTGTTCCACGCTGTGGGAGACAGAGAGAACTGTGGAAAAAGACTAGGGTGATGGCAATAAGAATGAAAAGGACTTAATACTGAGATCATCTGGGAACTGGCCATTTTTTATGCCAAAGCCACTTATCTGCAAGGTCACTTTTCAGAAGGAGCAGTACTTCTTCTGAAAATATGGCAGTCAATTAAAAGATGCCATGAAGAGACCACTTACATCTATGAACATCAAAGAGGAATTTTCTTGAGAGAACCAGAGTTGGTTGCAACCTACTAAGATTATCACTTGCTCCATAACATCAGAAAATGAAGAATGGTTGGAATAGTCCAGCCAACAGGGGTAAAAGATAAGAAGGAGCCTGTGAGACCTTGTGCAGTGAGTAGGGAACAACTACAGCTGGAGAACTTCCGTAGAGCAAACATTCAGATTTGGAATGGAAACCTGCAGATCATGCCAACCAAGTCTCTTGTTTAGAGAGTCTCAGCTGCTAAGTGTAAGGATCTCCCTCCACTCATGTACTGTAAGCTGAATCTGACTGCAGACATGATCAATGTAAGATAGGATGCAACTTGGCATTTCAATGGCGTGTTAGTTGTCTGTGTCTGCTTTACTGTGTTTAGAGTTCACGTTTACAATCCAGAATTAACATGATTTTTATCCTTCCTGCTTTAGGGTTTTTTCCATTTGCTAAGCCCAAGTTTTCTTTTTCTCAGGGAGCGTGAAAATATTGGTTTTATCTAGTATGTGTCAGGACATGCTTCCCTGAGTGGGAACTGTTGAGGTAATGATCTTCCATTATCCTAGATGAGATTTATGAGACTAACTCTACACACACTGAAGCATTCAATAGTAAGCAGTTTAGGAAAATCAGTGATAATGAATTATTCCATTCCAAAAATTATTATTGTGGGTTTTGCCAAAGCGGTACCCTAAGCCTTGAGATATTTCTCCAAAGAGACTAGCTTTTTTTCCCCCACTTTGGGATGCACTTGTGCATCACAAATAGAAATTGCTGTAGATTTTCTTTCAGACCAACATTGTCTGACTGCAATGGAATAAACCTGTCAGTAGTCATAAAAGAAAATTAAATATATTTGTCAGTAGTAATAGAACAAAATACTGTCACAAAACAATTGGAAATGGCAATGTTGTAAATTACTGTATCAGAGATCAAGGACCATCACTGCTCAGTTGGATTTCCTTTTTCTTAGCAATAGTCTGTGAAGAGGAATTAGTTCTCTCATAGAGGCATGATACTCCACAGAAACTGCCTGGCAGGCAAGTTGGAAGAGTTAGAAAGGTGAAGCTGACTTAGCTCTCCAAAGCCTGAGCATGCAGAGTTCTCTCCCTTACACTTAGTACTCATGGGTCTAGATCAAATATGTTTCTGTCAGAAGCATTGGCTTCTACCTGACGATGCTTTATTGCTAATATTGTTCTGGTAATTACCACAGAACTGTGCTGAAATGGTAACTCTTACTTGTGCTGTACAGTGAGCATCTAATAAACAAACAGCTGAGCCAACTGGATGCTAACCAAAAGAGATACTGAGACTGCTCAGGTGACTGACATTTCTGCTAGACAGAGTAGATACAGACGGGGTAGACTCACAAGTATTCCTGGGCAAGAGTTATTATTAGCATGAACTGCCTTTGTGCAGTGGCAAACATTCATTGCATGCTTGTCTGTCTCGTTGCATAGACTAGATTACTTAGAAATGACAAATCTATAGGAATTTTTAAAAAATCATTAACCTGATTAATTAACATTAACATTCAGAGGGGTCTTCTGACATTTATTTCAACAATCTTTACCACTGTGTACTGGAGCTCTGAGTGGTTGGTTCGCTTCTGCCTGACACTTTTGCCATAACGGTCACAGATTTTTGCTACAACTGTCATGTTAATATTAAAACCGTGTTACTTAATGCCTAACTGTATTGCAAACCTAAACTTTTAAATGCTTTGAGGGGCTGGTACAACACTGGGGTTTGTTAGAGTGTTGTTTCTACATAGCACTTTCTTTGTGGTATATAACACTTAGGGTACTACGTTCACAGGATACATATGCAAGCATGGTTGGAGTTTCTGAAAATGCTGATTTATACTTGTTTAACAGAACCATTTGTATGAAAACACTCTGTCCCTTCAGGTGGAAATAGTGTTCTCTGCAATGAGTTAGAGTGTTGTAATGATGACTGTGTAGGTGCTGAGACGAGAGGCAAAGAGAAGGTCACATCCTTTGGTTATGAGGAAGTGAAAAATTGCACATTCAGAGGAATTTTCATGTCAGTCTAGCATGATCTTTATTCCTCATCGTTATATACTTTTAATTTTTTCATTAAAAGAATTAAACTTGAGACATTTACTACACATAAGTATATGTGTCTTTTCTCAGGACCAAGCTATGCCTTTTTCTATAATTTAGCATGGCAAATTATGATTTCTGTTTTCTACCTTAGGTTTAGATCGAGATAGAACTAAATCACAACATTCAGGAAAGGAAAAAACTTTTAAACAGTCTTTATTAAAGTTGCTGAGTTTAGTATGAAGTCTAATTGGCTTTTTCTTTTCTCCTAATGTCATTCTGCCACATTTCAAACCACAGATGTGCTAAAAGGCTTTATATAGAATGTGTTTTAAAATAATGCATGGCTGTTTTATGACAAATGAAATCACTAAAGCACTGTGATGTACCGTGGATTTTTAAGTCATGCTTCATTTGAGAGATTAGAAATAAAGACATTCAAGACATCAAAATTCTTTTGTCAGTCACAATGTAACTAAACTTCATTCTACTGTCTATCCTGTGACAAGTAATGGCAGTGTTTTTTGACTTTTCTAATGAACAAGTGCTGAAATGTCAAAAAAACAAGAAATGTGATGTTAAACTAAACTATATATGACAGTAGCGTTTGTTATTTAGTTAGCTGATGTCTCAAGAAAACATGCTTATGTTTACCAACCGACTTCGAATGGGATTCCAAAGTTTAAATGCAGCTGATACAATTCAGAATAATGATGAAATTCTTACAAATTATCAAGAGTGTCCATTAAAACTTTGAACTGTAATTTCTCTAATCTGGAGACACCTTTTGAAAGCAAAATGAAAACGAATATTCGTTAGGAATGCAACTACCTAGATTTCTCTTTCCCAGTGTTTAGTTGCAAACAGCCAAACAGTCAGTATCTAAAGGAAAAAAGGAAGATACATTCTTGAAAATGGAATGGGTTACTTAACAAAACCAGGTCTTTTTTAATTCTTCACACCAGTCTTTTCAGGAGGTTGCCTAACATTCAGTTTATTGATGTAATAATTAGAAAGGCTACTTCAGAGCACTGTATTCCTTCTTCTGAGGAGCTGGCAGGATGGGAAAGAGGACGGTGGAAGATGTTGTTCTTGAGAGAATTAAGTTGGATTAGTGAAGAGTATGTCGATGATTCAAGCACTCAAAAGCTGGTGGAAGAAAGAAAGATGAAGTTTCTTTAGTGTTAACAGTTGAGACCTGCATTAGTTTTCTTTCTGCCTCTTCAGGAGAATTAGAAATGAAAATTGATCTGACTTTTCAGTCAAGATAGTTCAGGAAATGGTTTCTTAAGGTTCAAGTTAACATAGTGAAAGCTTTGAATATCCTTTCCTTCAAGATATCCCTTCAAATTTTTTTTTTTTTTTTAACTGGTTCTAAGAAGCCTTTTTTAGGATCATAGCTAAAGAATTTGCTATGTTGTTTTGTAAAAGAAAAAAAAATCAGGCAGTAGTTGAGTTCTGTTAAGTGCACATGCTCCCATGGCTATGCTGAAATGAATTGAAAGACACTTTAGGGGAGTTACATGCATTTGATCCTTCCAGTTATATAATACCAGATTGTATATGAGGCCACAACCCAAAAGGTAGAATCAGTTGTCGATTCTCAGTTATTGAACTGTAGAAAAAATTTCCAAACCTTGCCCATATTCTGTTCACTGTGCTGAAAACAACCCTACTGTTAATTCTTTTATGTCCTTTGTTCTTGACTTTAATGTTCCTTAATCTAAACGGAACTGCAGTTGCCATCTGTTAGACCAGGCCCTTAAATGATCCGAGTCCTCCGTCATATGGCTGTATTGTGTCTCATTATTTATTGTTTCTTTCAAAATATGACCAATTTTAAACTCTTGTTTCTATTAACACCCATATATGGTGATTTTCTACATTAGGACCAAAATGTGATTTGAGCTTTTCCTGCCAGGCACTGATTTTCAGCATAACAATATTTTGAGCTGATGCAGTCTTATTTCTTTGAAGGCGTGAGTGATCTGTATTCTGTTTCTTGAAATACCCTTGACATTAGCTTTTTATATTTATGTATATGCAACTGTGTTGAATAATTTGAAATCATCTCTAGGAATCCAGAGAAGTTGTCCTCTGCTTACAACTTCAGTAATGTCCCTTCAGGTTTCTAACAAGTTGTGCTGGAACAGCTATTTCATTATCACATCTCTGATAACAGTTGGTTCCCTGAAAACTTTACTTTGATCACCTCTTTGCACTATATCTTGTAAAGCATGTGATTTATGTATATTGATTTAAATCATTATAAACTTAAGTCAATGAATGTCACAATAAGTTCACAAAATAAGTAGAGTTTTTTTTTCTTGCTGAATTGTTATGAAAGAGAAAGTGTAGGGTTTGATTGTCTCATTAGACAATGTCTGTAAGTAAAAATTAAAATACCCAATCAGTAACTGATAATTACATTTGAAGATTTATTATTATCTTGATGAAGAAACAATGTGAGGAAAAATAGAAGGAGAAAATTACTGCAGAAATGGTTAAATTACATTCTGGGACTGATCCTATTCCCCATCTAAATATATTAGAAATCTCACTGACATTGATTTCAATATAATTCAGTCCATAAGAACACCCTTTCTTTACCTTTTTTTTTTTTTTTCTTCTGGGTTTTTCTGATCTAAACCCCATTTTCTTCATTAGTAAGATGAGAGCACTAGAATTCATATCACCAGACTGCAAAACTGACATTTGCAAATCTCAGGCAAGATTGTCAAAACACTCATTAACTTCAATCGCACCTACATTTTTCATTTTTATAAAGGAATGGTAGCTTTTTCAAAGTCCGTAGCAGAATTAATTTAAAATTGCTATATATAGTTTTAAACTTTTATATATATACATATATAGAGAGATATATTGAAAAAAAAAAAAAAAAAAAGGGGGGGGGAGAGGGGGAAGGAGGGAGAAGAAGGTATTGTCTACTGTAATTTTTTTCTACATCAATTGTATGCAACAGATCTTGTGTCTGCAACATTGCTGCAAAAAATGCTTAGTTTAATCACATTGCTAATGACTGTTGTGGTACCATCCCACACACTTCAAGAGAAATTGAAATACCAACTATGTTCTTATCAGAAAATAAAATTGGAGATCTCATAATATGAGGTGATTACGATTGTAATTTTTATTCTCCCTAGAAGGCAGTCCACTGTCTTGTATAGTTTCCTGAGTGATTTGTAGTGTAGCATATTGTAGAACACATTGCAGTAATCTAATTTGAAGTAACAAATGCACTGATGATGGTAAAAGTCATGATGTCTGGTAAAGAGCTATCTCCAGGCTGATGTGTGAAGGAAACACATTCCTAAATGTTGATGTAATACAGTTGTCAGATACTAGTTAGAAATACAATAAAGCCCACAGGCATCAATTCTTAACAACAAATGCAGAGCACCCAGCAGCAGATGGAGGTGGATATAATTTTTATTACATCTTGAAATGACTTCCCCTTGGTTTTGTCATAGGTATCGACTTATATTTATGTTCACCGATCTTTCAGCTAGCTCCTTCCATGTTATGAATGCTACATATGCACTGCTGATTTAAAGGGGACATATGTAAGAGGTATCAGAAGTGTAGTACTGGTCATCAGCACAGACCACTTATCCTCACTCATCTTCCTACAAGTTCATGCCAAGTATGTGTGCTGAACAGGAAGACACTTGGGGTAAAACTGTTGTCAGTCAGCAACATTCTGGGTAAAAAGTAATTAGCCACTATTGTGTTAGTCATCAAGAAGACAGCTAGAAGAAATGCCATCGAGTTGAGGGTTAAAGTTTCTAGCATGTCTGTTTTGCCTCGGGCTGATGGGTAGAGCACACCATGAATATTAGTGGGGACTTAACGATCTTTCCCTTTGGACTTGTAAATAATGACAGTCATCAAAGGAATATGAATTATTTGATATGCTCGGGTTTTCTCAAAGCCATCTTCTCTAGGGCTTCAACCAAGAACCAAGGTGTGGTTGAATATGATGAAAGTAATCATACCAGATGACAATTTACCAAGGCTGTCAGCCAAATTTTAGGTCATGAAAGTGCATCCATCAAAAAAAGCCACTGATCTGTTTCATCAGAAAGAGAGAGAGAATGATCTTTTCTGAGAAACAAAACTGTTTTCTGATTTCTTTAAAATATCTAATAAAATAATATCTTAAAAACATAAGCCCATTCATTCCAAAAAAAGAGTAAAATTCTGAATGATAACTATAGCTGTAAAATAAAAGGGAAAAAAACATGTTCGTACCCATGGAATACATGCATTATGTTTTCTGAAGTATATTTTCCAAACTTATTTCCCGTTACTTATCATTACTAAAGATCACCTTATTTTCTTGTCAAAAGCAGGTTTTCTTGTTTAAGTGAGCACCAAGCAAATGAGTGAGGAACGTTCAATAACAGGAGAAACTGAGTATTTGGAAAATAGATGGTGATACAGTGTTTAATACCATCATCACCATCACAAAATATGCTGAAGATGAAGTGGGAAAAATCACTTATGTTAATATTTGATTCGATAATTTGTATAGCTGATGATCAAGGAAATTTAAAAATTCATTTCAGTTTTTATTAGTGAATCATTACTAATAATTACTAATTTTATTAGTCAACCACTTCACTTTTTATTAGGGAAAAACAACTAGTGAGTGGGCAGGAGTGTAAATAAGTCATTGAAAATGAAAGGTGTTTTTAGCAAAGTAAATTATGTGACTTTAATTTCCTTTTGAGGAAATAGGTGGTCATTTCCCTTTTTTTTAATTAAAAAAAAAAAAAAAAGAAAAAAAAAAAAAAAAGTAATTCTTAATAAATTTAATCGTATTGTAATATCTGTCTGAGGGAGAGGAAGTGCTTCCCCATAGAGTAATGTATAGCCTAAATTACAGGGAGCCTATTTTCTCTATAATTATATCAAATGTCTTTGCAGTTTGGATCTAATTAGATTGTTCTTAGCGAAAACCATTATGAATTCCATTAAGAATCTATGGTTACTGCCTTTCTGTGTTTTATTCAAAGAACTTTAGGTGGCTCCTTCACTGCTAAAAACAATATCTGTTTTCCTGTACAACTGGAACACTCTATAACATTCAAAAAGAGCTAAGAAGAAATGCATTTGAATAAAGAGGTGGTCATCTGGGAAAGCCTTATCTTCCTGATGTGTTAGCAATTAGCTGGTGTTGGTACTCTGTCCTCCAGTGGGAAAGCTAATGTCAGCCTAACGAATGCTTCCGTGTGTATGGGAAGTATCCAGTCTCTTCCACTGAAGGCAAAAGTCCATCCCTTTGTCTTAAAATATGGACAGTTAGAGGGGAAGAGAGGACAGAGTGGGACAGGTGCTACATTTTCAGTGCATACATTACTTTCCTGGTTCGCCTTGCTACAAAACCAGTTTATTGCAAATCTACATTGCATTCTGTTCTTCACTTAAAACTAGGGTTCAACAGCATTGTTTATAAGGAAAGTATAATGGATCCACCCCACATTTATAGCACTCATCTCAATGACAGAATTCCTTTTCTGAGACTGCACAAGTAAATCATTTTCTTACAATAGGGCTAAGAAGTGTTTGGGGTTTTTTTTAAGTGCTCTATTTAAAAATCAGTCTGTCTTAGAATAAATCATAAAGGAATAATGCAGACTGCCCCAACTTTTGATATGTCTGATATTAATTGAAATCTGTGCAAAGGATTAACTTCAGGTAAAAATAGAATTCAGTTAATCCAATTAGCAATGGTGCTTTACCTGATTATGACTGTATATTCTTCAGTCAGGTCAGCAGATCAGGTAATTATTGTCTTCTCAGTGTTATTGTGATATGAAAGGAAACTCTATTGCTATTCGTCCTAGCTCCTTAAACTACATCACAGCTGAGAAGTCTCTTGGGTTTTATGAGCTAATGATGTGAGATTGACCATAAGCGTGACTTGTACATAAACATGAAGATTTCTGCCGTGTACTTTTTTGCTCGACTCCCCTGTCTTTTTCCAAAGTTCTGTGGCTCTATATGCATTTCCCATTCAAGGCCAAGCCTAGCACTTATATTGACTAACTGAACGACTCACTGGACTAGGGTATTTTGACCAGCCTCAAAGAAAGCACTACACAGTAGGCTGAGGTGCAGAAGTACATTATCAGAGCCTCCAGGAAATGGTGACAGTCCCATGCAATATCACAAACAACCCCATTTTTTTGTCTCACTTACTTTAAATTTTTTTTATGCCCTTTTCTGTAATGCTATTGCGTTTTTGTAATTTAAAACACACTTGGATTTCCTTTAAACACTAGCTTTTAACTTCCTGTTAATATGTCTGCGGTAAAGAAATATTATGAGAATACTATAATTATCCTTCAATTATTAATAACTACTCTCAACATGAATTCATTTTAATACAGTTTTTAATTTGAATAACAAAGGTCATAAGCACATAGAATATTTTATAGATGATGCTACTTAACAGCGTTCTAACTGTGAAGCGATGTCTGATCTTTAAAGGTGTGCTTGGCTGTACAGAAGTCATATACTCAGCTCTGACCAACAAATTGTCTCTAAACACTTGTGGTTAGAAATAACCATATGTTATGCTTCTTAAAATAATTGCCAGTTATTAGGGGAATGCTTGTACCAATATTGTGGTGACTGTAATTGCCAGGAATATATTTCAAATTACAGTTAACTAGGCCAGATTTTTCACTTCCATGTACCTTAAATGAGATTTCTGTGTACTATTGACAGAAAATGAGAAGTATCTTTTGTTCCAGATTTTGATACATTAACTACGACTACCACATTCTGTTCTCAGGTACATGGGAATAATTCCATAAATGGTGATAATACAGGTATTTGAGTTATTGTGAATTATCTACATTACCTTTTCTGTAGAGAAATTGTCTGCAAGCAGGTTACTCATTCAGTGTTTCTGAAGAGTGGTCTCAAGCAGTTTTTGAGAAACTGGAACCATAAATGAAGAAGTTGGCATTATTTTCAATCTATAAATGTGTAGGTGATTTCCATGGGAAGTATTATCACATCAACAAATAGTTAAGACTAAAAGGGTAAAAGCAGTTTGTAATCGGCACGCAATACATAAGGTTGAGATTTGTGCCTGGCAATATTTTCCTTTAAGTCTTTCCAGACATCTTAAGGCTGACCCCAGTAGCATAAGTGTATGAGATGCACAAGTCTACTCTTGGTGCGGAGGGCTGATGCATTTTTGGCTGCATCCATGTTACACTGTCAATGTGTTTTTCCAGCTGAGGAAAGAGCCTGTCATCCCAGACTGTCTCAGTCTATGCCTCGTGGCAGAGCTTTTTAGTTAAATCAGTAAAATATGTGAAGAGTGTAAAATCCACCACCCAAACAAGGAGCTTCCTTCCTGTACACCAGCCACAGCTTTTTCTCTACATTTTCTCTGTGCCTGACCTGTGGGCACAGACCTTTCAGCTCCCAAATTCTGGACAAGCCAGCTTGCTGAATGTCAAGTAATTGTCAGCCTCTATGTGTCCCTGGCATCTATCCTATGTGCATTGTGAGTGTGACATAACTGATTTCAGGCTTGCCAGTGAGATTGCCCTGTGCATTGGTAAGCCAGTAAATTTTTCTTTACTATGCTCAAGTGCTTTTCAGTCATTTGAGCCACTCTATCAACTAGTTGAAGGTGAAATGGGAGCTGGAGTTCTTTCCAATAACTGGCCAGGTGTACTCTAATCAATCTTCCATCATCTTCTAGACAGCAGGAAAAGATTGAGATGCTTTTCTAGAAATGGTTGCTGACTGTATGCACATATATGTATATATACATTACAAGGTGCAACAAACTTTTATCCATTGGCAGTACTTGTACTTCAGCAGAAGGATCCTGAAGTGGTTCAGAGTATACGCTTGACAGACACAAAAACAATCTAGATCCATCCATGAGTACATTTCTAGATTCTTTCATACAGTGTGCCACAGTAAAGCCTGAACCTCTTCCACTGGGAGGCAAAACGTCAGGGTTGGCTTAGATAGAATCCAATATCCAAAAGGAATGTCCTTCTCAGACATAATGCCTAATGCAGCTCCTATTGCTAATAAAATTCCTGTGGCTTAGCAATAGTCTAGGAGTCTTTGCTGGCTCAAAGATGAAGCTCTACCTGGCCTAGTATATGCCTTACTAACACATTACAGCTCTTACATGTTTTCTGCCAAAAATGAGACATTGCTATCAGTGAATGTATAAACTATCTCAATCCTTTCTTGAAAATGAATCTGCAGTAAATTTCCATCCCAGACTCTCAGCAAAACTGTGTTGTATTCTCTGTATAACTTGACAGGTGACAATTATAAATTTATCCTCAGGGAGTGGTATTAAAGCAATACAGAAATCAGAATTCCTCTTCTTCTTTCCCCTGCCTTTTCTTTTTTTGATTTTTTTTTTCCTTGGTGCAAGAATAGTATTATGTTTGATATAGAGCTTTGGACTAAGGTTATGAATATTAACATAATAACCATCTTACATACCTGCTGAATTTCATCTCATTTGGCTAGTGTACATACTCCCTGTGGAGGATCCGTCCGCTTTGCTTGCCTTATCTCTAAACATTTGATTAGAAAGACTTGCACCATATCAGTTACGAACACATGGGTCCACATGACTCCATGTAATCCAAAATAGCCTGACACTATGCAATGAAAATTAAGGCTAGAAAATAAGGTGGAGTACAGAGTCCCAGAGATAAGAATAATCATAACACGAGAAGATAACTTTAGTCTGGGTCACACCCAAACCTCATCAGTGTATGTAAGCACATTTCTGTGAACTTGGTGAAGAAGAACCGAAGCATTTTTGAATATGCTCCAGTTTATCAAAGTATTTTCATGTAGTGAAACTAATGAAGCGCAGTATCAGGCCACAAGTTTTAGAATGTCTCAGAGATTTGCGTTAACAGGTATGAGATTTACATAGATGAATTAAAAACATACTGCTATGTAGTATAGTTTATGGGTTTTATTGCTGTAAGGCACATCTGTCAGGTGAATTAGTATTCTCTGAAACTGCCAGATGATCTCCCTAGAGAATCTGTTCTTGTGATAAATACAGTGAAGTGAGCAGCATGGCATGTTTTAGTCTCTGCATCTCTGGAAGGATGACTGTGGTCAGTGGTGTTGCTCTACAGGAACAGCTGAATTGTCTGGGACAAAGGCCTGGCTGGCTCATCGGGGAAACAGGGCTTTTGTGCAAGGCAGTTCAAGGCACCAGAATATATTCTTACAGATTTTTTTAAGGTTCCACAGTTCCCATTGCAAGTTTAAGACACATTTCTTTGACTTGTCCCTCGGTATTAGAAGTATATAAAATGGCAGAAAGAAAATTTAAAAGAAAAACAGAAAAAGCAATATGTGAAAAGAACTATTCTTGATAAATGTTAGTGACAAAACCTGATTCACTTCTAGGAAGCTTTGTGGTAATATGCCAAAGGATAATCTATAGAAAATAGAGATTTTTCTGGGTTTTATTAACATAGGAGGATTGACCTATGTCAGTTCTTGGCTATTTGAGATGGACAATATGAATAGTAAGTATCAGCTGAGTTAGCGGGTTTTTATGCTGGTAGCTAGTCAACTTGTATTTAAAAGTTCTTCACACCTAAGTGATAGAACAGTAGTCTTAGAGGAAGACAGTATAACTAACATTGACTGAATTCTTCATTGTTTCAACTCTGAAACCCTATGTCTTTCTCAGATAATATATTTTTTATTTTGGTTCATTTCTGTGTAATGTCCCTCTAAGAAAAAGTAATGGTTGGTCTGTAACAGGAAAATTGCTGTGACTTTTCTTTATTTCTTTTCTAAACTACCTTCCAACTTCCACAAATCTTTCAGCAAGGGGAGTGTGGAGTGTGTTGTTTCATTATTATGATATCTCATCTTAAATCTCCTCTGCTAACTACAAATGACACAGTAACACTTCTAGTGACTTGCTGTGTAGTAGTTTAAAGCAGTATAACGCATACAAAGTCTGCTGTAGGCTAGATATTGTACACTTTTTGTATGTGCAATAGGCTGTGGGAAGTGTTGAGATTCAACCAATGCTGCTGTGTTTCTTATCACCAAAATGAAGTTGCCCTTCCCCCTTCCTTTTGTCTTCTCACAACTAAACAGAAGCTTTTTTATTTCCATCGCCTCCTATTATTTCTTATGCTGATATCTGTACCATAACCACAATCAATGAGGTCATATGGTCCTGCTATTGTAAAATATTCAAATGTCAGCAAGAAGTAATTTTGGTTTACCCTAGGAACACAGCTTGGGTAAAAATATGGAAACCTTGATAAACTACAGTGTTGTCAGTATTAATCACTAACATGCAATCATGTAAGAATCTGGTGCATCCCTGTTGTTACAGAACTGCAAAGCAGTGTTGTTCTGCAGCCCACAGCAATTTATCATGCACAGTGGATTTTCCTCATATAGAAACCTTAAATTTTTAGCACATCAGCTCTGTGTCCTTCTAATCAATTTCTGATCAAAGCTAATCCTTATTGGTTCCATACGTCACTATTAGCACCAGTCCTTCAAGGAAATCTCCTCACACAGTATATTCATTACCAAATCTACAAAGGCAATCAGGATTTTGTCTTTTCATCAGTTCACAGTTGTTGGAACTATGCTCTCACACAATGACTTTTCATGTGCAGTGCCCTTCTTCCCCACTACCCCCTCAAAATTGCATTGCAGAATATTTTTATCTTTTGTCAAAGGCCTAAATTTATTTTAATTCAGTTCCACTGTCTGCTTCTAACCAATTGGTGTCTTTTCCCCCTTCTCTTTCAGAGGATAAAGTATGGACGACTGTGTACCATGATCTGCAAATGCAGACTTCTATGGGAGGCAACAGCCTGGAGAAGTTATCTGTGCTGCAGCTCAACTACAGTGCAACTATGGACCAGATCTCTGCCATTACCAGTAGTGCTGAATACTGTGAGCAGTTTATCTCCTATTCTTGCAAGATGTCCCGGCTGCTGAATACACCAGGTAGGCTGAGAATGGATTATCAATTAAATACATTGTTAAAGAACTTCATCTGCACAGTTCAACAGGTATTAGACCAGTCCATTCAGTGAACATACTTTGTTCTTCTTCATTGAAGTTCACAAAGAGGTAAATAAGTGGAAATACAGAAGAAATTACTTTCTTAGGAAGTTTTGCCTGTTTGCTTACTGCTGAAATGAATTTTGTTGCGCCACGAATCTGTGTGTTCTTTCTCACATGTGTTGCTCCTTAAAGCTGGAGGCTTTTTGTGAACAGGGTAACTTTGAAAGTTTAATCAATAGGGGCATTGAAAAATTGCTTTGAACTTTATCCTGGTTTTCTGGTTGTCAGTTTTGGTATGTTACAGTCAGGAAGGGCACTGGCTGAATGAGGGTTGGAATTTTCCCGCTAATATCTCTGAAGCAGTTTCTTATACACGGAGTATTTCTGTGTAATTAGATGCCTTACACATTGTAGAGATTGGCATGGTCACTAATGTGCTTGTGTGAGAAATACGATATGCTATTACCCATAAGTAAATTCATTATAAGTTTCTCCTTCTGATGTGTAGCTTTACTGGAAGAGAACAGTCCTAGTGGTGCTTGCTGTATGTGCCTCCCCAACAAATCTTACATGCAACTGATAAAGACAAAAGTATTAGTTGTTCCAGAATCAGTAAAACACCACACAAAGAATGGATTCAATTTTTAGAAATTCTTTTAATATGCACATAGTACTTAATCTATGCTCTAATTGTATATGATAGCATTTGATGTTAAATAAATCTTTAATGGTACTTAACGAAGACTGGGTTAAAAGTAGAATCATATAACACATTTTTGTGACTGTGAAATGAGTTCATTGTGATAGGAGCAATTAAAATGCATTTCAGATGAGACTAATGGCTGGGTGCTTACAGCGTTATACTTTAAGCTGCTTCCCCTCATGAATTTATTATGGTGTATTGTCTTATGGTGCTATAGATAAGGATTCATTTAGCATGCATGTGCATCTTATCCCTATTTCCATAAGCATTCCGTTAGTTAATAGATACTGTAATGCTTGTTACTTCTCTCGCTCCTCCCTGATGTTTTTGAACTATTTCTAATGCATGGTTTGTCTCTGTTGCTATTATTTTACTTAATTTAGCATAACACAGAGACTCTGCAAAGTGGCAAATGATTTCTTCTTTCTTGGGCCTTAATGTAGAGGATCCTGAATCATGTTCATAACTAGAAACATTGTGGTAAGACTCTGCTGATGGATACAAGCTCTCTGCTTGCATGTGTTTCAGAAGAGTAGTATGTGGATGTATCTTTGGGCAGGCATTTAGAAGGCAAATTCACTTGGGGATGGAGCTGGAGATAACGTGCATAGAAAGCTCATAGTTTACACAAAGTAGCATTAGATTCTCCTTTATTAAATGTATAAGACTGTTATTTCAGGACCAAATTGCACTTGTTAGTATATATCTATGTTATAATGAAAGAATTGTATACTGTAATTGCAGATGTTTACCCTAGCTTCTAGATTTAAACAAACAATTAAGCAGCACACAAAATAATAACTTACTGAAAATTTCTTTAAGGAGCAATCAATTCCAGATGTTTGCATTTTTAAGCTTCTTAAAAATGGGTGTATTTTGAAGATACCTCTACACATTTTCACTTTTTATATGGAAGGATAAATTCTCTTAGAAACTCTTTATAGGCAAGTTTTTTGGTCTGGAAAGTGAGTTTTGGGAAATATTCTATGAGGTGGATTTTCTTTTTCCTTTAAGTAAGAGAAAGAAACAACAAAGGCTGATGATTTTAACCTAAACAGTAAGAAAAATTCAAGTTGCAGTGTTTGTATAACACCTATAATGGTTTGTACACATAGCACAACAGTGATTTTCTGTTAGTTGGGAACAGACCAATACATTTTCTTTCTAAGCTATGTGTTGTTGGCTTCAGTCTATGGTTTCTAAGCTAAGGAAGCAATTTTTCATACCTTTCTCTATTTCTTTTTTTTTTTTTTTTTTTTTTTTTTTTGATACATTATGACACGCTGTTCATGTCACAGCACAGCTCCAAGTACTCATGTGGCTTCTTCCACCACAGAGCTTTCTATATACATCGTTGCAGTATGGTGCACACACAAAGAAATGAAAAACAAAAATCAGCATTTTTTGTATTCCTCAAGAAATGGGTTCCTGGTTGTATTGAAGCCAGTGGTAAAACCTTTATGGACTTTGGGGGATCAGGATGGCATTTGTGGCCTTGATCATAGGTGCTTTTCTAGGTCGGAACTTTTTCATTACACCTTTCAGATGTTTAAATAACCACTTAGAATAGACTAGTCCTTTAGAAGAGAACAGCGGAAACAGAGAAGACAGTGCAGCAATTCAACTTTTCCACCTTTTTGCCTCTTGGGGTTCACATCACTTTACAACATGATTCCTTCTCAGGAAGAAGTTGCTGAGTTAACATATTTAAACAAATCAGGACCAAAGCCATTTATTGATCTATTAATGGAGAGTAATTAACTAGCCATCAGTGAACTGTAGCTTTTTCTGCTTTTAATTAAGGATTTCCTGACAAGATAAAGGTATATAGAATTGCACTAACATATGTACTGCTGCTATTAATAACTTGAATGGGTTTTTTTATGCAGTCAAAATTCTGTGTTTGATGAAAACCTTCATATTAATAAACCTGCTTTGTTGAGGATTTTTTTTTGGCTTCAGGCTTAGTCATCAAAGAATTCTCATTGTCACATGTTTTGAGAGCGATGCATGAAAAGCAGTCTGTACAAACTAATTCTCATTATTCTGTTATGAGTTTTAGACTCTGAGTCTTTATTCCTGCAGATCCATGACTTTTTTTTTCTTAATCATGGGCTTTCATCCAAGCAAAATAACATGTACATCCCAGAGAACAGATTAAAATCATTGCCAACAATAAGGATTGGGAGAGATTTTACAGCTTACAATCCTGTTCCATTTAGTTTGAGGGAATCCATTAATAAGATGTTCTATGTAAGTTAAATCATAAGTGTCTTCTGAAAGCATGCCTGAAAACAGGAATCTTATAAGATTATAGGATAATTCAGGTTTGAAGGGACTGCAGAAGGCCATCTGGTCCAATTTCCTGCTCAAAGCTGGTTGAAGAGTCCTTGTCTAGTAATAAGTGAAGACTGCCTGGAAATGCAATTTTTTTCAAAGATCATCAGAAAACCAAAACTAAGTCAAGATAGCTTGGTGACTTTCTTAAGAAAGCACAAAACCAGACACCTGTGCTGAAAGCAGACCATGTTATCACAATAAACAGCAAAAGTATAGCTATGCTGGAAATTTCTGGGGAAGCCATTTTCAAGCAGGAAGCCTGCAGTGGATGCAGTTGTCACACAGTCTTTTGTCAATTATGTACTGAGGAAATCTGTGTTCAGTTCCTGACTCTGATACAGTTTTCCTCTATGACTTTTAACAATTTATTTATTTTCTCTGTTGTTTGGTTGGTTTTTTTTTTTCCCAGTTCAGTCAACATGAGGCTGAATTCTTCTTGTTGTCTGTATTGTCTATTTAGATAATACGATTTTTAGAACAGGAATTCCTTTGTGAATATGCAGTTATTAGCATGATAGTGGCTTGATCTTGGCAATCCGAGTAACTGTTACTGTTAATAAATGAATGAAAAGATAAGCTCATGGTTCATAATTGCAACTTAATAACAGTGCACATGTATATGTAAATTTGAAAAAAAAAAAAAAAAACAAAAAAAACAAGGCCTTTCATTTTGTTTTTCTCATTTACATTTATATTCCTTATATCCTCTTTTCTTCTCGTTTCCTTGGAAACTTCCATTTTGAGATGATAATGATATGTTTAGTACTGAGGACATGCAGAAAACTAGTTTTTTTCTGAGTTCTTGATGCCCGTACACTTTCCAGTTGATATGGGAGGTAATAGGACAATTCCCTCATTTGCAAACAGGAGCTTGGAGATAGAAGAAAGTTCTTTTGTGTCCACTGGTTAACAAGAGAGAAAGAGGCATCGCAGAATATAGAATCACTTTGCTTTTACAGGAAGAAGCTTCCCTTCTTTGCTGTAAGAAACAAAGTGATATAGAGGACAGTGATATGATATACTAATGAATGCAGAATGTTAGTTAATAAAATTACATATATTCACCCACTGATGTCATTAGACTTCCTAATAATACCTGCTTGTGACTTCCTTGGTATGAAATTCTCTACAGGACCACTGATCTCAGCTTCGGAAATGGGGAGGGAACAGCATGCTGGTTCGGCCATTCTTCCCTTCGCCTTGGGAATGAGACCCTGAAGGGAGGAGGGCTGTTGTGTTCACAGTATCTGTGAGTCTGTCATTTCCCAGAGCTGTAGGAGCTGTAACAAATAATCAAAGTGTGGGAGCTAAAAGATACAGAGAACAGAATGAGATCTGTTGGTGTGTGTTCCAATTTTTATTCCTATTCACCCTGTCTTCAGGCAGCATATGAAAAGCATAAAGCAGAGTTACTGCAGTACATGAATTACTGTTCCATACCTGTTTGTCTTTGGAAAAAATGAGACAGCAGCTTCATGAATTCAGGTGAAATAAAAAACTTAATTTGCTGTTTGGTTGTATTAGTTACAATAAAAGAATTGCGATACTAGTAGAAAATAAGATTTATGGGTAGATTCAGATAAAAACAAAGTTAAAAATTGCAATATGGTATTTTTCCTAAGTAGCCATCCAAATCAGAACTCTCTATATAAACCTTCACATCGCTAGATATTAACTGATCTAGAATGCTAGATGCAGATATAATTCCTGCTTAATAAGACTTTTTCAAAAAGACTCTAAGAGAAATGGGTTTATCTGCAGTCCTACAATGATGAAGGGAAGCTTCTCCAAAACTTGCTCAGGCTTTAGCATTCAGTTCTCAATGTTCTTTCAGAAAACATGCCTGTAAGCTGTCATGTATCTTGTCCAGCCTTAAGAAATCTATTGATTGAATCCTTCTTCTCTGACAGTGTTCTAGAAAAGATGATTTCAACTTCAAGTGATTTTTCAAGCACAAGGGTAGCAGCAACAATGTCCTTGCTCTGCTGTGATCTACATGCTCATGTCCTAGAAGTGGAAATTAACAGCTTTTGGAGATCTCTTTTTTCCTTAGTTGTTGTCGTGTTGCAATCTGAAGCAGACAATAATTCAATGTTTCTCATGAAGTACAGATGAATCCTCATAGGTACATTAGGTACATAAATGATTAGTTAAGAGGTAATTTTTTCCAGTCCATTATTAATACAACCTTCTTTCATGTCTTAGTTTCGTTCTGCACCTTTGCTAGCCTCTTAGAAATTCTTTTGAGGTTTTCTGATTCAGTGATCACTGAGTCTCTTAGTTTCACTTCGTCGTCATCATTCTGTTAGCTGGTGAACTATTTTTGCTGATTTTTCAAGTTATCTTTGCTGTTGTGTAGGAATGAGACTTAATCCAGTATCACAAAGTGAAAAAGGCTACATGTTGCTTTGGGGTTTGTTAGAAATAATAGTAGCTGATAAGAGCTTTGTGAATATTGGAAACCCTCTGTGGAAATTGTAACTAGTGCTGTGAGCCCTAGTTTCTTTGCTATGCCTTTTTAAGAAAAAAATAGTGCATTTGAGTTTTAACTTTACTGTTATAGAAGAAAGTTCCAAACCAGGTGTTTGTCATACCCATTTTCTCTGTAAGTGTGCTCTGCCTGTTACAGGAAGAGATTCACTATCTTTAGTTCTTAAAAGAAAGATAGAGGAAGGCAATAACTGCTCCACTGTTTGTACGGAATCCTGTTTTATAAAACCTGTTTAAAACCACTCATGGTTATTGTTTTCACAAATATTGCTTCCTCAGCAACCCACATTATTCTGGGGACAAGTCATCTTTCTTGACGAATGGCCAGAACAGATTAGTTTATTAATTTTTCAGACAAAATGGATCTAGATGGTATATCACTGTGTATCTTGACAAAAATTTCTCTTTCACCTGTATCCTAAATGCATTTGCATTAGTCTGAGTAGTTTTTCTTTTCAAATATGCACTAAAAATATCCAGTGTTTCTTTTTTCATTCCCACTCCTGAGATGAATGTGTGTCATAGACAACTATATGAAGAATCAAGCTAAACATATGCAATTCAGAGAAGATGGTAATTTCCAGTGCATGAAACAAAAGGATCATAAGACAGCACTCCATTCCCTACTGTGTTACAGACTTCTTTTGGCCTTTTCTTCACTGCCCTGTGTTGCCATGTAACAAAGGTGTCCAACTGTTATTGAAACATTACCTGCCCTGTTTTCATGGATGAGGTGATACTGTTTCATTTCTTGAGGCTGTGACTTGTACCAATTATCTGAAGGTTATAGTTAGGCTTTCCTAAATTCTAACCTCAGCTTTCCCAGCTGGGGCATTGAGCTATGTCTTCTATATTAGCCTTTCTGCTTCTCAGGAGCCTCTTTAAACAGTCTTCAGTTAATGTTTGGAGTTTGAAGGTGCTGCAACCACTTTGTAAGAACTGCTTCTTGTTGTTAGTAATGTTATCAGATCCCACCTCCTACATCACTCATGTTTTTCATAGTGAGTTCGTCAGATAAACCTCTGGAACATAGCAGAATGCATACTAACTTGAGAATATATATGGTACAATTACTAAAACGTGTGTGGCTATTTGAGGTATGAACAGCACGAACTACATCTTATACCAGGAGTATCTTTGAGTATGGGTTTTTACTGCACTTTTTATCTATGTATGCTTGATGTTATTTATCAAATCAGTCAGAAAAATAAAATGTTTTTCTGAGTTGTCTTTGAAATGGACTGCCTGAAGTAATTTCCCCTTTTCACCTTGTGGATAATTCCACATACATTTTCCCTACTTTTCCACATTTTCTTTATTGTATAACCCATTCTTTCCATGAATCCCCCTCAATGATTTCACATTCTGCCTACATATATTTGCCAATGTTAAAACAATGTCGTTTAGACCAGCCAACATTGCCCGAGAGTGTATGAGGACAGAGTTTTACTGAAGGTTGAAGGGAGTATGCAAGAAGTACAACATATTTTTGAATCAGGTTCATGTAATATCGTTGCCATTATAATCTGGGAAAGGAGAGCTCATTGTCCCCTTGAATTTCTGTGCCTCTATGTGCTTGTGGCATAAGACATATATACCTGTAAATTTCTTTGTGGAAATCTATATACATATGGGTATTATTATAGAAGGAGGTGGCCTCCAGATAATGATGACTTCTTAGAAGGAATTAATTCAACAAGATCCTTTTTCAGTCTATCTTTTGAAATATTTTATGTGAAATTTGCTCAGTATCAGAAGATGAAAAAAATTAATCTCTGATTTTCTGTAATGTGGACATATTTTACTGAAAATGCATATGGACAGTGACTTCCATTTTCAAGGAATTTGTGTTGCCAGCAAAAAAGATTCATGATCACTTCCTTAGATTCTTGGAATAAGAGGTGGGAAAGATAATTCACTCTATTAATAGGAGTAGGAATTAAAAAATCAATAACCATATTTTCTGGGAAAAATGGATCTGGAGATTAAAAAAATAAATAAATGAAAGGAAGCTTACCATACCTACCGGCAGAAATAAAACTTTGATTCCAGGCATTTGTTGGCCAGCAAAATGATGGAAGATAGAGCTACTAGCAAGATGCAAAAGATTGAAATGCAGCCCAGCATTTCAGAAACAGCAGCTGAAGATTTGGAATCAGTTGCCAACTTAGCTGCTAAATTATAATGAGTCTTAGAAAAGTGGCAGCTGCTTAGTGCATACTGCTATCTCAGTTACCCTAGAAAAGACCCATTATGCTAGTTTCTATTGGAAGCCTATTCCAATACTGCTTTGCAGAAATAGCTGGAATGTTTTGGTGGTCAACATGGACTCTGTAAAGCAAACATATGCTCCACAACTAATAGTGGGGTTTCAACTGCAGCTTGTTAAGATCTTGTGCATTGCCACAGCAGCAATGATGATGGTTTGTTTAAATTACAGGTATGCTATTAGATACACGTAACTTGTAGGATAGATCTTACTAACTCACAGATTCATGACATATTTAATATCTGTCAAGCTATTTTTAAAGTTACATATCTACTATAACACTTGCATAGGTGAATAGCTATAACAAATGTACCAGGTTTAAATTGCATCCACAAAAATATTTGTATTTTGGAACATGCTATATTATTGAATAGAATCTTTTCTCCCATCACCTTAAGAACTAGTAATCTGCTTTCTGCTAACATCCCAAAAATTCTTTTTACCTTTTTTTCTCTGTCCTGTTTACTCGTTCCTCTTTGATATTTTATTGTGTCTCTACCTCTGGTATTTTGATTTCATATACATTTTTGTAAAATCTTAATAGTATTTACAGTGGTGTCACTCTTGAATGACACAGGAGTAACAGATCAAAGATTCTTTTCTTTTTAATCATCTGTCCCCTGTGGCATGGACTGTGTTTTCATCATTTTTTTGCAAAGCACTGTGTTAAGTAGCAAGAATGTTTGGAAGAGATACTAAACCAATTTATTTTTCCAGAAAAATCTGAAGTTGCAAGCAGACCAAAAAATTGTCAGACATGTAAGATAATTCATCTGTGTTGATACTCTGGGCCACTATGCCAATTTTTCACTCACAGATATAAAAATCTCTTAACAGAATCTCCAGATGTTTGGGAGTTGGAAGGAATGAGAATTTTGTTTTGTGTGGATTGGGGGTTTTGGCTTTGTTTGTTTCTTCTATGCAAAGTGTGTTTGACTGTAGCAGTCCTGGGGAATTGAGAGGACCGCTGGCCACAACTTAAAGATCAATGCAGATCAACATTTACCATGCTAAGCAGATATCTAGCTTAATCTCACTGAATCAAAAATCTTGACTCTTGATCTGATTAGTACTGCACCTTGATTTGCTGGTCTGATGACCAACTCTGTTGTTCACAATCATACTGAAGTACAAGAAATCTGTAACACCAGCAAGACTCTGTGAACACAGAAAAACCAAACAAGGATAATGAGTGGTAACGGAAAGTCTGCCAAAGGCCACTTTAGGTCTTTCCTCTGATAAAGTTAAGGTTTTACCAACAGAACTTCTTCCTAACATCCACTTGTCTCATTATTGAAGTGGAGCAACTGAATATACACATATACTTCAATTAGAAGTGCGTAGGTAATTGATCCACATTTGCATGCAGCATCCCAATGTCAGCATGTACTTTTCTTTGGACTCACATGCAGATTTCATATTGCACAGGAGCACCTAAGCGAAGATAATCCAGTTACCCGTTATATCAAATTGCCTGGCATCCTCTGTGGCGTGACTCTTAATGTTTTTTATTGTGTATGGTTTCCAGTGAATATAAGAAAAATAATAAGCAGTTCTATTTTCATACTGTTGTCAAGATCCATTTTTATTCAAAGTAGTGCAACTATATGAACTAATGCTTAGAGAAAGAGAAAAAAGTTTGATTGTTCTTTGAATGTCATGCTAACTTTGGTATTCCTTTTATGATATGCCTTTTCGTCGGGAATTCACTGTATATTTTAAGAGCAAACACACGCACAAAAAAAATCCTGTCAATTCAGTCTATTAAAGGATTCTTTTTCTCTGTCTCCCAAACTTTTTAATCCTTGCTTGGAGTTATGACTGAGGAATGATAATAGAATAGCTCTTCTTCTTTGTCAGTGGCTGAAAAATAACAATGCTTTCTTGCTGACAAAATGTTGAATGAGTTGAGCATAATCAAATCAAATTTTAAAATAATTTCTCTCCTACTTCAGGGTATTCTTTGAGATTTCTCTCAGATTAATTGCAGCGCAACACTAATGGCAGCAACATGGACCTGACTAAAGTCATATCTCCTGTATTGACTGATTGTTAATGACATTGCACTGCAGTAGAGTGGTGAGCATCTTTTTGGCTGCTCTTTTATTCCCAATGCCTCTATATTTCATCAGCAATAATAGTGGCATCTTCAAGTTGCCATTTTTCATGTTCACTCTCATACTCATTCATTTTAAGGTGTGCTTTGATTCATAAAATATTTTGGTTTCACTCAGAATTAATACTTTTCAAACATGAGGCACATGGCACTAGGTTTGAGCTGTTTGGGAACTGAGGGAAGTAACACTGAGTATTCAGCTCAGGGTAGGAATATTTGCATTGCCACTCAGAGCCTTGATATCCAAATAGAGCCTGGACATGCCCTGAGGAACTTGACCACCCTGTTCCCTGAAAGGTAAATGGATGGACATGGGTAGGCAGGGAGGCATAGTAATTATGATAGATGCCCCAGTGGGAATTAGAGAAGGGCCAGAGTGGTAAAACACTCCAGAAAGTACCCTTCCTTTGCAGTCAGGGCTCCTGGGACTTACATGTCCTAGGATCATGGCTGTGGGGGACATTGGGTCGTACAAGCCCTCTCTAAAGACACAGAAGATGTCCTTGCTTTGTGCAACAGGAGTAACAAAGAG
Organism: Athene cunicularia; assembly: GCF_003259725.1. NCBI lineage: Eukaryota > Metazoa > Chordata > Aves > Strigiformes > Strigidae > Athene > Athene cunicularia. Next base: position 2,167,352 of record NW_020799096.1, read on the forward strand.
AAAATGTCATACATGGTTGAGTGCACCCTCACTCTCATATGCAAGTGGCTCAGAATGGAAACAAAGGTGTAATTCTTGTAGGAAGAATATATTTCACTTTGCAGAAGCTTTTAGTAAATCACTCGCAATCCTACAAACTAAAGGAGTAGTATGTTTGCAAGTCACTGACCATCCTGTGAGTGTGTTCCTGGTATAACAATTTATCCAAGACAGCAAGAAATGGCTTGGTTAGTAATAAGAAATAAGTTTTTTGAATGAAGTTGAAAGGGAATTACAGAAAACAACCTTTTCTGTCTCTCCCTGGCTTTTAAATAATCCACTTAATGGAATTATTTATTATTTAAAGAGGACTTTAAGAAATGGTAATGAAGAGGATTACTTTCTTTCTGGAAAAAGTAGACCTCTGTTCCGTTATGTATTTTCTTATACAAAAGTAATGTGACAAAAGTCTGAAAAAATGCATCAAAATTGATATTGCCAGTGATTGCCAGAGGGATACCTAAACCTGTACATGTTTGTGCACAGGGCTGCAGTAACAAGCCACACTTGGCCAGAGTCTATGAAGAGTTTTATAACAAGTTCTGCATAGGAACTACCCTGCATTCCTCCTATATTAATGAATAAACATATCATTTCTGTAGCTTTAATATGTTTTAATTAAAATGCAGTATTATTACTCTATAATAAAAAGCCTAACGTGAAAAACTAGCATCATTTTTAAATACAGATTAGAATCCCTGGTTTATCGACACCACAAAGACTTGTCTGTTTCTGATGATTGAGTTTTACTGGGATATAGATATTTACACAAATAGGCCATTTTAACATTTGAGGTTAAGGCTTTTTCTGTTGTCTTATTGTGTGATGTTCTTCCTATAAATAAACTTAACCTAACAAATCTATTTCATTTTTTTTTCCCTCATACTTTTCTAGTACGTTTTACTCATATTAGGAGGTCAGGAGGATTCAAAGTATTCACAACATACACTGTAAACTTTCAACTGTAGTTGAGTGCTTAAATAGTAACTTTGTAAAGAAAAAATGCAAAGGAAATAATATAATACTTGGTATGTAGCTTAGATACTAAAGAAAACAATTGGTTTTGATTTAATTAATAAATAATTAGCTTTTTATTTATTTTGCCTTCTTTCCCTTCTAAGTCGATTCTTTCATGGTTATGATTACTTCTTTCTTCTTCTCTTGCTTGCTTTTTAACTGACTAGTTCTTATTAATACATGTGGAAGGCTTATTGCTTCTACTGATCATTTTTTCAAGCTACGAATATTTCTTTTGCAATGCTGCTTCTCTCTGGTTACATCGCTCTTCAAATTGTTTTCAGATTCTTCAGAAAAAGATGGGCAAGGTTTTAAAGGATATTGGGGACAGTGAGAGGGCATCAGAGTTTAGCAGGTGGAGATAAAGAAACGATATATCAGCAGTGCTATGGAGAGATTGTGAATTTGAAAGCTGCTTGGGAAGAAGGTAACATAGTGCAGTTTTTAAGAGGTGATGGGGAATCCAAATCACTCTGTGTATATGGTAGCTGAAAGGCTTGTGGCAGCCAACAAAAATATACTGAAGGGATCATTGTTGAGCTTAATTACTTAATTTGTTCCCAGATTGGAGTTGCTTTAATTGAAACCAATGTGCTAATATTAGCTAGGTTTGGGGAAATTAAGGTAAGAGTGCTATGGAAGGATTCTGGAAAGTATGGAGGAGGTGCAGAATAATAAAAATGTAAAATATTAAAAATGGTTGAATAGGTTTATGCATATGGAAAAATTGGACAGTACTTCAGAGTTGTAAGGTGAATAAAGTCATGTCTGGCGTAACTTCCTTGAAATCAGTAGAACATGAAAAGTCAATTTGCCACATAACCTGTTTTCAGGTTTTGATTAGTTTTGGTAGGGTTTGCCATGTTTTGAAAATGAAGCCTTTTGAAAATGCAGAGCAAGTTGTAGGTCAAAAAGCAACAAAATGCTTGTTCTTTTTGCTTTGAGTGTCTGGACATGTCCTGGACTGGGAGGAAAGAAAAAAAAAAAAAAAAAGAGTTGCTGTTGCTTTCATTCAGTAACATTTTAGAACTAAGTGCTTTACAGTTTCATAGAAAACACCACAGGACTTCTACAGTATAGTAAACCTTTAATTGCTTTGATCAACATAGAACTTCACACTACTACATGCCATTTGTAGAAATATGTCCTCATCTAAAGTGGTTTTGAAATTGGACTAGCCCCTTAAACAGCTATGAACTCTGGAGATCTGTTTTGGGACAAACTAAAAAATCTCTTCATATGTCATGGAGGTCAGTACTCTTTTCACTCTCCGATGTGAAACGATCTAAATAAAATAGTTGAAAAGCAAGTACAGTCCAATTGACTTCCCTAGAGCCTCTCTAGAGGATTCATCCAAAGGCAACTGATCAATTTAAGTATTAATTCTAAATGCACGTACCAATTTAATTCAAAGTCTGTGACTGAAGAAGATAGGTTTATTAATTGAAAAAGGTTTATTAATTGAAAACTAGTATGTAGAGGAAATTTTGAAAATGCTGGAATGCTGAGTTCTTCATCCAGGTCTAACCACTTCAGATCCCTTGCAAAACAGTAGTGCCTGAAAGTTTACTTTGTGGGTGTTCAGCTATCAAGATAAAATAAATTGATAATCTCAAATCTACTTCCTGCTTGGATTTGCTGCATTTAATATGATCATCATCATTGCTGGCACCTTGCATGACTGCCTTAGCTAAGGCCACCAACTGGCCAACCTGACAGTCTCCCACAACAACAGCTGATACAGGGCTGTGTGAGCAATTTTCTTTTAGTTGGCTGAAAGTTGGGAGGAAAAAAGTAAAAAAAATAGACAAATATTTTTTAAAATCTGTTTCTAAAAGGTCAACTTCTGCAGGTGAAATTATGGTATGTTTCACATTTTAAAGCTAATCAGTATAAATTGATAACAAATTACTCTTTTGAAAAATATAAAACAATAAATTCCAGATTTTTTTTTCCCCTCAGTTGTTTTTGGTCTGAACAGCATGCTGAGTTTGATAATGAACATTTTCTCCAGATGTTTTCATAGGGAAACGATGTTTCGACACCAAAACTGATTTGATCCAAGTTGCATTACATTGGCAGTGGTCAAACATTAGAATAAGTGCTGCTTGATTTGTACTGGACAAAATTTATCAGAATTTTTAACATAACTATCGATTATTATTGGCATTTATTTTTATTAAGATAATTGCCAGGTTAAATGACTATTTATACTTTATGATATACTTTTATACATTGTATTGATGTCTGTTTTGCATAATGAATTATACCACATTTCACAAGAAAATGGTATCCTATCGTGAACAAGCACAGCCATCCTCATCCCACAGTCACTCAGAAGTGTTGCTGTCATTTGATAATTTGCTTTTTTATTTTATTTATATTATTTATTTATAATTTATAAAATTTATAAATTTTTATTTATATTTATTATATTTATATATTATATATATAATATTTATATATATTTATTATATTTATAATTTATAAAATTTATAAAATATTATTTAAATTATAATTTGATATTATGCTTTTTTTTTTTTCACTAAGTAACAAAGTATGGATCTTGTTTATTTGCCAATTAATTAGCTGTCTTTTCATCAACTCTAATGGGAGCTTGGTTGGCTTTTAAGGACCAGGGACTAAATTTTGCTCTCAGTTTATTTTTCAAGTTTGGAGACAGTAGTGGCTACATATCCTAATATATGTAATGACAGGGATGAGAGAAACATGTTATTTTACTTATTATATTTCTATAAACAGGAGATAATATTTTCCAGTCTGGTCAGTACATTATTAAGTTTATGATAGTCAAAATGATTCTTTCACATGAACTGGCATTTTCTGTATTTATGTTACAGAGTTTTTCCTTCCAATTTATTTTATAGCAATGTTCTAGTTTGTTGTTTGAATTTGATGCTGGACCAGACCCGCAGGTCAGCATAGTTTGGCTGGAAAATGTTTTTTAAATAGCATTAAGTATGGAGATTTACATCAGGAATGACTCTACACATGGCTGATTCCTCCATCCTGTCAGCTGTAAGTAAGAACTGATATTAGAAAGGTTGCAATTTATGTTAATGATAGTGCCAAAAGCATTGGTACGATGCTCTTTATATGGGTTCATGCAAATGGTCGATTTCACTGAAGTGTGAATTAGCATAGAGCACATCCTCAGGTAATTTATGGGAAAATGACAAGATATGAAATACTAAGTGAAGCAATGATCAGTGAGAAATATCATTGCCTCAGATCAGTACACATTTTCAGAACAGTGTTCACCATTGCTTTGAAGAAGAAAAAAAGCATACTATACCAAAAAAAAATCATGATACACTGGATAGTGCTTAGGGATAGGATGCAGTATAAAAATTGTAAGGTATCATACCTTTCCATAGCACTATGAGCTTGGGGAATTATTTTTTTAAGGTGCATTCATAAAATATCAATTAACAAATTGAAACCAAGTATAAAAGACATGATGGGAAAAAGTAAATATTCATGGAATCATAGAATCACAGAAGGGTTGGAAGGGATCTCTAGAGGTCCTCTGGTCCAACCCTCCTGTTCAACTAAGGCCACCAAGAGCTGCTTGCCCGGATCCATTTCTAGATGGCTTTTGTGGAAGTCTCCAGGGTGGGAGACCACAACATCCCTGGGCAACCTGTGCTGGTGCTCTGTCCCCCTCTCAGTAAAACAGTGTTTCCTGATGTTCAGAGGAGACCTCCTGTTTCAGCGTGTGCTCATCACTTCTGGTCCTGTCACTGGGCACCACTAAAAAGAGCCTGTCTCTCTCTCCTTTATGCTTTCCCTTCAGGTATTTATACATTGAAATGTATACCTTAAAAAAAAAAAAATATAAAATGTGGGGGTAGAGGAAGAAAGAGTGGGGTTTGACTTCCAAGTTAGCAGTTGCTTGGAAAGTGGCTGGGCATTAGTCTGCTTGAGGGGAATCATCAGTAATTGCCTTTGCATGATTTTTTTTCTTTCTCTATCCTTCACTTACTAAGCTGAACTTCATCTCAACCCTTGTGAATTCTCACTCTTGCTCTTCCTTTTCCCTCACCTGGTCCATCACAGGGGAGTGAGTTAATGGCTATGTGGATGCTTAAGGGCTGATCAGATCAACCAACCAGGCTTTGAAACTGAGAATTAGAAATCAATGCATAACTAGTGTTAAGAGATGCAAAAAGATTGTATATTTTAATACAAATAAAATTATGAGGTTTTTTTCAAAGAGCAATTAATTGAGGAGGAAAAATGCATAGTTTTTACTTAAAGAAAGTGTTTGCCAACAGAAGACTGATTTGTCTGCTTGTAGTGTTCAGACAGATGCTGAATAATAGGAGATAGCATTTGGTCAAAACTGAATACATAGATGAAGCATATATGTGGTGCAACAGCCACAACTGCAGCAGAGCATTGGTCAGGAAATCATTAGCAATGATTGGTCGACCCTATAACCCTACAAAACAAATCATATTCTCAATTAATTTTCATATTTAATAACTTGCTAATGCCATAATTACAAATTTTGAAAAAGAAAAATCTCTTTGGATGAACCATCCACTGTAATTAAACCCATGCAATAGAATTTCAGTCCTTCTATGGTCATAATTAGAGGTTGTTTTTCCCTTTTCCATGTGGGCAACTTGGTAAGTAAAACTATCTTAAAACAAGTATAAATTAAATTTTCAAAAGTATTTACTTTTCTGTGTTGTGAGAAGATAGAAAACTATGCCAAAGACTTTTGGGTTTATGATAGGGGTTTTATTTATCAGTCTCAAGGATTAAGATAATTTGTTGCTTCTGTTTCAGTCTAGGTTTAAAAACCGATTTGGGTGATTATCCTATGGACTCATTTTAGCCATGGAGTTTTCCAGCATTTGTGTTTTTACTAATGAGCCTCTGGTATTGCAAAGACTAAGCCAGGAGGAAGAGAGAACTGTGTAGTCTGTCACATGACTTCACATTATGGAGTTCAGCCAAATTTGTAGCTGGTATCATGTGGTAGCGGTGGAAAGGAGCAGCCCTTCCCTCTCAGCACTGCTCATCCCTCCACCAGCACTTGCAGAACTGCCCACAATCAGGCATATAGCAGGGACTTGGCCAGGCATCAAGTACTATGCAAGAGATGCTTGCTCGCCTCTGAGCTGTTTGGCTTCTAGTGCATAGTTACACAAACATTAAGCTGAAGCAATGTTTTGGCTAAATTTGCATATATATGTGAATAAACAAACAAATAATACTGCATTTTTAAACATAAGATACTCAAATAGGAATTAAATGAGGGCTCTGGGGAGTTTGCTGCCAATCTTGAGGCAGGTATTTTTCTCCTGTTTGCATGAATTCAAAAATTCATTGAATATTATTTTGGTTCTTGGATCAGTGTTTTTTGCAGCTTTACCATTTAGATTTTTTATGGTAATACTGTACTTCTTCATATTATTTTCTTCATAGATAAATTGTATTGAAAAACAGAGTTTCCAATTACTCTGTTCAGTTGGTCATGAGTATAGAAAATCTAAAAGACAAAAATTCTGTGAAAATAAAAATTCATTTTTTGAAAAACTTTATTCCTTGCTTTCTTTAAAAAGTCTGAAGGTCTCTACATATTGATTGTGAAAACAGTATCATTATATTTTAATGTAATATCTTTAATTGATTTCACTCAGAAGACTTTGTTTATCGTAGTACAATATGCTAATTTTGGAGGTGTGAAAATACAAGGTATCAGTTATTCAAAGCCTTGACTTAATGCTTTGTACAAACAGATGTTCGTATGATATCATATGCTGTTATTGCCCTAGAAATACCTCATTAAAACTAAGAAGTGTGCAAATCTTATAGTATATTATTTAAAAGCTGTTTAATGGATGAGCTAATAACTTACATAGCTCTTAGTTATTTTTTGGGACACTCTCAAGGATAAATTAAAACAAAGCATCCTTTCTAATTTGCAAAGCAGTAGTACTGGGATTTAAGCTGAAGGGGAGATTGGTAATGTTATGAAAGAGTATTCTTCAAATAAAATATAAAAATACAATAAAATAATTGGAGTTATAGATAGGGAAAAAAAAAAATCAAGTGTTGTTATCAGTTCTACTCTCAGTGCACAGCCTGGCAAGTAAAAGAGATGTCCCAGCAGTAGAGTCTTTCATTACTGTGTTTTGTTCATATTTAAATGATCCATTCCTACTGGAAAACTTGTCTAATTAGTATTGTAATTATACTCTGCCTTAATTTTTGTTGGCTTAATTTGTCCTATTTCTTTCCCTTGCTTTTTGCACCCCACCAATTAATTTTTCTTATCCCTAAAGTATGAATAGCTTAAATACTCAGAGATGGTTATACCCTCATATATTTGCCCTGAGGCGAGGCAAAAGGGAGAGAGCAAATACTGACAGCTGTCTCAGCCTAGGAGAAGGTGTAGCTGTATACAGTCAGTGAAACACAACAGATTTTAACGAGGGAACACTGAAGCATGACACAGATGTTAAAGGAAAAAAAAAAAATCATTAATTTTTCGGTGAATGAATATATGGAACTCCTATGGAACCACCTCTCCAACATATAACATTAATATATTTTCAACTCAGTATGTTCCGTAATTTTAACTTTTCAGTTGTATTTTCAATTTAGTGCAAAGAATGCGTGAACACATCATACATAAAACATATTGATTATTTTGTCTTTTTGATTCATAGCCCAAGCTTACGTCATCCATGGTAGTGATGTTGGAGTGAGAAGCTACATTAAAATAAGACAGAAGGAAAACTAGAGATCACTGATAAAGATGAGTAGCACAATTCCTAACTAGGGGATCTACTACCAACAGATTACTTCAGCTTTGCATAATTCCTTCTGTGCATAGACTGCTTCTGCTGAGTAATATCCATGAATGATTACTAATAGGAGACTTTGATTCAAATGCTTGGAGGTTAAATGGTTGCTTCGTGAACATCTGTTTAGCAAGAAGGGAAGAAACTCATAAAATAATTGTTACTTTTTCTTCTTTCCTTATTGCTGTTCTTCTTGCCTGACTTCACCCAACTTGACTGCTGTTATTTCTGTTATTACTGTTATAGCCATTAATCCTTTATTTCTTTTGCTTCTGCCATAATTTGCAACATCTGCCACTGCCTCCAATGTAATTGCATAATTTTGCCTTCATGTTGCTACTTAGAAGTTGTAACAAACAAAAACTGGGAGTGCTTCAACATGAAAAGATTTATAACAAGGAGAGCAGTTTTTCTACCAGAATGACTAGCAACACTAGTGCTCACCCACTTACTTTCCTTTCACCGTGTGAGTACTAGCATTGTTAGCGATACTACCAGTCTCTTCAATTTTATAGCAAAGCTAGAAACAAGATGATCTGGGATAAAAAATGCAATAGGAAGATCTTACATTTTCTGGAGGACACTCAGGGCTGACCACCACCACTGCACTTAGAAAGAGTAAACAGGCAGATAGGATGCTCCCTGCAGATGCTGATGGTCTGTTCCAGGAAGTTCCTCTACACTAGGCAATATCTGGACTAACCCTCCAGCTGAGGAGAACAGGTTGATGGCAGTGAAGAGCGTGGGTATTTCTGTAGGGATGTTTTTCAAGAGATCTCAGGAAGTGGGTGAAACAGAAAATATACTGTGCATTGTAAGAAATAATTGATCTTACTGTGGTAAATCTTTGGAACTTTGTAATTTTCATTCAGTTTTCTATGTAATTTTGTCAGGCATGTTTGAGATTAGTGTAATTCATGTATATTATATAAATTAATAGACAATACTAGTTAGGATCCCAAATTTCTCTCCACAAGATACATGATACATGCTGCCTTTCTTATTACATCTGTGGTTAGGTTGATGACTAGTCCCATATAGAATTTTGCTGATCCTTTAAGTAATTTTTTTTAGCTTGACATCTGATTCTAATTATCAAGAAAAAAAAAATAGGCTATCTGAAATGTTTCCTTGTTCATGTTTTACTTTATAATATATCATTCAAACACATAGTAAATTTCATTTTTGGATTACTGTAATAAGAAACCCCATGCCATAAAAGAAATGGAAGAGACTGATTGACAAAAGGAGGGGACTAGTTCTACTGTCCTTTCATTTAATAGCATAGTAATTGAAGTATCCACCAAAGGTACAGAGTCCATCATGGCCATCAAGAAACCCAAGGATTAAGATTGCTGAAAGGTACTTTAAAAAGGTGCTGTAGAGAATTTTTCTTAATGTTTCATGTTCCATTTAACATTAAATGTGTAAGTATCCACTGGGGCAGAGTTTTGTTTCCCATGTAAGTCCTCACTAAGCTCATAGAGCTGTTACCTCTGAGGTATTTTGTACAGAAGCCAGTTCTAAAAGGACAGGTAAATAAACAGGATGAATAAAGACTTTTCATTTTACTAAATATACTACCATCTCGTAGTTTAGAAGGCTTCTGAAAAGAGAAATCCAACTAAGAGTCCCCAGTTCAAGTCAAGGCTGACTGAGACCTTGTCAAAGTCTCCTCTTGGAGATTCTCCATTGTGTATAACATTTGTATATGAAATCATCACAGAGATGTAAATTACTTTTATGGCAGCTGATATGGACATCTGGAGGTGGGACAGATGGGATCCAGTCCCTGCTTTATTGAGCAGCATCAGTAATAGAGAGTGATTGACTCATCCAAGCATATTTTCTTGTAGCAGTCTTCAATCATAACTGAATTTCCAGAGCAGATCACCAACTGGTCCGTTCTATGGCTCTTTCCTCGCATGTACTTAGATGTAGGAGTTCTTCCTTTGCATGTGGCAAGAATGAGCCAGCTGGGGGGACTTGAACCCATAACAAGACAAGGGTCTTAATGCTCAAACCCTTCTGTGATGTCTTGAAATTCTGGCCTCCATTCTCACCACCTTATGATCATTCAGTGAAATCATGGAGTACTCTCAGGTGACCATGTTATGTCTTTCAGGGAGAAACGTGTTCCTTGAAAGCAGCCCACTCTGGTCAAATTCGGTATCTACTCTGGCACCTTGACTAGCACCAAATTCTTTTGAGATAATAGAAAAAATTGCACAGTGGAATAACATGCCAAGGAGGAAGGTCATCTTGTATATGCATTAGCTGTAGAATAAAATACTCCATCTAAATGTAATGTGGATGCTATATAAATGTCGACACTTTTTCTGAATTTTCTTTAGTTTTTTGCATTGGTTATCTTGTGATAATGCTTCCTGTTAATGCCTCTGTACATGAACAAATCTACTGGTAGAAATTTATTTCCCTGTTTATATCAGACATATAGTTCTAAAATACTATTTCTAAGCGGCACTTCAGAGTTAATGAATGGGATGCTGACTACTTCTGGTTTAATGATACACAGTGCTATTGAGTTACTGTGGACTTAATTTTCAGAAGCTGATTGAGAGCTGTAGCCTGAGGACACCTGAAACTATAGATCACTGAAAAAAATGGCCTTAGCTTTGTAGATCCATCAGTTGCACATGTACAAAATGTAGTAGTAGTATTTATCTGCAAATAGACTGGAGAGTTTTTTATTGGGATATTCGCAGCAAAATGAAAAAAATACTAGCAGTGTTATTTTATCTGGACTTAGCGTTCTCGATGAAATGTCAAAGGTAATTTTCTTCATCTAGCATACTTTGTTACTTTGGCATTGATGTATGAGTAGTAGGTTATGATGATGCTACTTTCTTACTCTTCCGTCTGCTTTCTTTAAGAGAAAAACAAATTCAATAGATGTACTCTTTATAAAAAGTGCTTCAAATCAATTATTATATCTTCATGGGTAGTTCAATCCCCATCTCTCTACCTTCCAACTGGCTAATTTTTTAAAACAAGTACCTATCACTCTGTGAACTATAAAGTGAGTACGGTGGGGATTGTTTGATAGCATAATGTTTTCATGTCAAAACACAATCAAATTGTTAGAAATGTAGCATATATAATTATGGATTTGATATTTATGAAGAATTTACTGTACTTTGGCTTTCAGCATGAAAGCCTACAATAATGATACATAACAATACGAGGTGCTACAGCTGAACCTGTTCAGAAACATGAACAGTGCGGATTTCTTTTTAATTCCTGTATTTTTTATGAATTTAAAAGATCTCTTTGGAGGCTGCATATGATCAAAATTCCTCTGATAAATGAACTGTCACTTTGGTTTAGGCATTTTAAAAATATTTAGTCAAGCATATTGATTAGTCATTAGGACTGTACATCACCAAGTATGTGGAAACATTTTTAAATTCCTAATAAAATTAAAAGTGTATTGCAGCTGTGTGAAGCAATACAGATAGCTTTAAAGTATTTAGACTTTGGATGAGCACTGCTAGCAATATTAATGCTTTAAAGACTAGATTATCCATTGGTAGCAGACAGTGCCTCTACACGAGGTGGGTGCCTCAGAGGTTAGTAAGTACGCTGCATGCAGTGCGGTGGACGAGCTAGTGGTGGGTATGTTTCCCAAGGAGATCAGGCTTAGCCCATGTACCACACACAGCTGAGTTTATTCAGCTGAGCCATCTAGAATTTTGAAAGGAAGCCAAAGTAACGCTCAAGTTTTTCTCAGTTGTTTAGACAGTGAAGGCAGTGCTTAATTGATTTTTTTCATCTCTCCTCTTCAAAGTAAAGGTGTAAAGCTGTGCTGAGGTATTTCTGTGAATGTTTCACTCTTTTGCCCTCAACGCATAGACTAAGTCACAAACAGATCTTTAATGATCTTTATGAAAGTAAAGGTGTTATCCAAGTTCATCCCTAGTTGACATAGCCTACTGTTTCCAATATATGCAGTGAATCATAATTTCTATGTTCTTCAGAAATTTTTTTTGCTTTTATGTATCCAAAATTACAGAATTCTCCACAACATCTAAAAGTGACTGGTTTTGGTGAAGGGAAACAAACAAACAAACAAATAGCCTCAGCTAAGTAGAACATTCAAATGTATTACTAATATGAATTGACCTAGTTTGATGAAGTTTATAATACTGGTAAGTAAAATATCACTGGTAACTACATGTGCACTTTGAAAAGATTTTTTACTTAGCCAATGAGAAGTAACCTCCCCACACCTTAATCTTAGATAAATCAAGGAATAAAATTAGATATCAAGTCCAGAGGAGGAACCAAAGTGCAGAGAACAGAGTTTTGATTACTTATGCTTGCTGATGAGCGGAAACACCTCTTTAAAGTTGTTATCTATTAGTAGCTGAAGCCAACAGTATTTGCATACCAATCAGGAATCCTTAAAATGTTTAGTTTCTCTTTTGAGAGGGTATTTTGTTTGGTGATTTAAAGGAAATTACAGTTTAAATAAGGATCTTGATTTAATTTGCAATGTGTTGTAAATTGTCTATGAAATTGTTTAAATCTCATCTAAGAAAAGGTATGGTTTCTCTTGTAAAGAGACCTTTCTTTCTCTATTATTTAAAGGATGGCTTACATCCTGTCCAGGGAGCTTGAATGTACAATGGTTATAGAATAAATGTAGAAATTGGATGACTGAGATTTCCGCTTTCAGTCCTGTCATTGTATCGTGGTATGTTACTGAGTACCTGTCAAGGTTCTGCACTTCTTTTTCTCCATCTACAAGACTGGGAGTGGTGAGACTGTACCTCTTAGAAAGATTTTTTGGTATCTGTTACAGAAAAAAAGATGCAAGTGCTAATTATTAATTTCATCAGTGAAATTCCAGTGTGCTTCTGATTACTGTGTTCATGCTTCTTTTATTGTGTTCATCTTCATTGCAGATTAAGCAAGAAATTTCTAGTTGGCTGAGTCTGGATTCTGTCACTGATTTCTCATAAGAATCTCTTTTTTTCTTGTATTTTATTAGTCCAACAGCCAGGTCACAGGAGATGCCCTGCAGCACCTGAGGTCATCCTACCTCACATCCCTTATCTTGTTTCTAGGCTGATACTCTTCTCAAGGTGCAGGGTAGTCCTTTCTTGCAGACTCCTTTGCTCTTTCTTATCAATGAAATGTCATATGAAGTGCATCTTCCTAAGCTCATGGTTCCTAAACTGAGAAAGAGTAGGCTGATAACAGAGACAGCTTGTAAATCTGCACATTTTGTGATTTTCAATAGAATCATAAAATTATTTCGATTGGAAAAGACCCTTAAGATCATTGAGTCCAACTGAGCTAACATGGTTAAGAACAAGCCAAACCGATGTAACATTGTAGATGTTACCACAAAGGTTTTTTACCCTCTGATACTCTGTCTGCCTAGCGTAGGTACACAGAACTGTGTTGCATGATGTTAAGCCACACGCACCTAAAATTCCTCAAGTTACATTACGGATAGAGCAGTTATGAAAACATGGGTGTTAGAGGAAATGCAGAAACCACTTTGGAAGAAAGTCATTTATTTTTTCTCCAAACTGGCAGCTAGTGGTGGAATTTTCAAAGTGTTTTGAAAACTTACAGCATCCATGTTATTGCTCCTTAGACTTCACCTTTTAGGTGAATATGTGAAAGAGCATTAATGTGCATTTGGAAGGTGTAGTAAGAATCTAATTATTAAATCCATTATATCTGCATATAAACCAGATTAGCAGCACAAGTCAGACCTTGAGCAATCCTGTTATTCTCATGATGGACATGAACTAATTGAAAGCATTAGAGGCACTGTCCGTATCTGTATTGACATCTCCCAGAAGAGTGAATCTTGGAGACTTCATTACCACTCTTCGACAGCAACTGTTTCTCTTCAGGCAGACGAGAAACCAGTAACATGGCGGTGGTCTTGGTGTGTGTCTGTGTGTAATTTCAGTTTCATTGGGTTCTTACTTTTGTTATATCTGTGCATTTATACATTCCATTTCACTTCACTACTTTTTGTTTAAAATGGAGTGTTGTCAACTTAAATAATGTCTTTTTCAGCCTTGTGAGGCTTTCATTGTCCCAAATATGGCTAGTTGTTTTGATGGTAGAGTGAGTTGACTACTATGCCAAATCTTGGTGATATTTTTAATTTCTTCATGTGAGCGTCTTTATATATATATATATATATATATATATATATATATATAAAGTGTGTGTGTAATGATATTACCCAGAAAGCATTATTATTAGTTTTTTACTTTTATAATTACTATCTTGTAGGGAAATAGATGTTGAGTTCATACAGAAGAAGCACGCTTCTACAATGAGACAGTGATTCAGTCATTTAAGTAGCATGAGTAAAAACTGTCAGCAGTTGTACTAGCTAGAGTAAAAAATTACAATCTGCTATGTTATCTTGTAACACAGTGCAAACATCATCTGCAGTTATGCATAAATATCCCACTGTGGTATACATGATCACTATTTATCACTTTCCACCATTTCTTCTGAAACATCTGGTGTCGGCCATTGCTACAGACTGGAGGTACAAACCGTAGGAGTGTGGTTTGACACAGGAGCTTCCACGCTGTAGAAAGTCACATACAGTATTCATGCAGATAGCCATCCATGTGTAAGGAATTTGAATGTTCCTAACCTTACTGTCATAAATGTGCAGGAAAAATGTTTTTTGTGTGGAACTGGAATCCTTTCAGACCTGATCAGGTGAACTGTTGGGTGGTACATACTGATTTTTAACTTTTTTTTCACTCTCTTGCATTGTTACGGACGTCAGGGGTAGCTCATGTTTTGATGATGAGATATGTACCCAAGGAAGGCTTCAGAAGTAAACAAGGGAGTTGTCTGACAGTAATGTCATCTGTATTCAATATACCTTTCAGCTAAGCCAAAGGGGAGGGTGAAAGACAGTCAGGAGGAGGATTTGTCTGTCTTCAGGCAGTTAAGTAGAAATTATTTCTCCTTAACTCTCATATACGTGCTATAATTTGTATTTAGATTTTAATATTTTGAAGTGTAAAAGCATATTTGGGAAAATTAGAAAAAATCATATTAGGGAAAATTTGGGCTAATTAGATCTCTGTAAACAGCTGTATGTTGCCATTTTTATTAAATTTAAAGGGTGATTAGAATGACAAAGATTTTATTACTTGCAAGAAAAAGGAATAAAATCTCACCAATAAAATTTATGCATTTTTTATTCCTTTTAAATATTTTCAGTTGCAGTTGTTCCTAAGTTAGTTTTGAAAAATAGTGAAGAAACAAGAAATTGTCCATAAGGTAATCAAGTACTTCCTCTTACAAGATGATGAATAACATGTAAATGCCTACCTGGAGCTAGGTTTTGTTCTTCTGACTTGCAATTGAAAGTGCAAGTAATTTTTGGCAGGAATACTCAAAGACTATTGCAAGTAGTGCTTGCTCACTTCTGTGAGCACTGGAAGCTAGCGTGCAGGGAGTGGTCCCTGGGGCAGCATTCATACCAGCTTCCCCTTGAATTTGCACTTAAAGTTGTGTCAACACAGGCTGTGTACTGGTGTGCATAGGCTCCACATGTGGCAATTCCTCGGGAAGGGAAACTTGCATTCCCTGGTGTTGAAAGGCAGAAGGTGTGATGCCTGATCTCAAACCTGAGTTGTCACACATTGAACATGAGTTTTTCATCCCTCTACCAAAAATTTATTTGCATGTATTTGACTGTGTTGCATGTCCAGAAGGGACTACCTGAACTATTAGTAAGTGTGCACAGGGAGCATGCCCAGGGGGAACAACGAACAATGTGAAACTTTGTGACTCAGGCCAATTTTTACAGAATGGGAAAGCAGTGCATGTTCACACTTTAAATCTGAAGACTGTATGCAAGAGAGTAGTTGATTCTCTGGAGCTGTATGCCATGCTCTCTTTTTCTGAAAATTAAAATGAGGTATATCATCAGGAGACTAGTACAGATGAGTCTACAGAGATGACTCCACCAGCTGGCTCAATGAACTTCATTCAGATCACAGTGCTGCATCTCTGTAGTAACCTTGAACTTTACTATTGCCTTAAAAGTTCATAGAAAATTATTTCAAAATCCAACTACCAGTAGCTATAACTACTCAATAAAATACTAACAGAGGCATAAAATTGACCCATTTGCCTTGTCATTCAATATTTTATGAGATACCCATTCTGAGTGAGCACACCATAAAGATTTACTTACAAGACTGTTATGATCTGATGTGTCAAAATGTTTTCTATTATAATGGAAATGAAAAAGGGTTGCTAAAAAAAATCCCTTTTACCACTTTTGACCTAGAAGAAAGAATGAAAGGAGTTTCAGGCAGGGCTTCTAATTTTTACGAGAACCAATTTATAGCATGCTTTTAAGTCAAGGACGAGTTACAACAATGAGTAAACAACACAGCAAACCATACAAAACCCAAGATTCTTCCTTTCTTCTTTGGTGTCTGCAATACTGTATCTGGCAGTTTGATATTATCTGTGATTCTCTAGGTGTCTGTAAAACCTGTTAATTTTTCATCATATTTGATGCCTTAATTAGTAGGAGAATTTTATAAACATATGAGATAGATGGAACCAATTAGAAAAAGATATTACTCTCTGAGTGTGGCTGTGGCAGAGCAGATCCCTCAGATTGTAGAAGCTGTGAAAAGAATAACATGTATCAGTGTTTAGCATATGGGCTCACCCACTAAAAGATGTGTAATGGAAATTCCCAGATAATTAAATGGGAGTTCATTCCTTGCTTCACCGTAATAGTCTAGAACCTATTAAATGAATTTTTAGACATGGTGAGCACTGCATATTGCTTTTTTAAATCATTGGAAGGCATTTTTAAAATTAAAATCATGCACATGTGTATACATGTCATAAGTGTCTACCTACAGAGGTATATTCACTGTGACTGAGACACTTCTGCCCATTGTTTTTGGCACAATTTCAGAAATAAAGACTACAAACCTGAAGTAGTTATACATCAGCTTGACTGAATGAACCTCCTAGGATGAGGTTGAGCAAATGGATCACTGACTGGATTCCCTATATCAGTCTCTGGCTAAATGTGGAAGTGCAAGACCTGGGAGCACTTCCAGACTTGTGTGTTCAGGGATGTGCTGTGACCATGTGCAGTGCTTCATTGCCCCCTGCCTCAGCAAAAGGAACAGGGTAAATTGTCTGGACGAGGTGAAAACTGCACTCTGACCAAACCCCATGGTGGGACACCTGAGGATGCAGACACAGATATTGCCTCAAAAGTGTGCACTTGCGTGTGCAGTCACTGTTTCTGTAAGTTTGTTTACAGGGAAAGGGGCTTGACTTACTGATTGTCCATGTATTTGGTCCACATGGATGCTCTCAAGGTTCAGTTACCATACTGGCCTAGGATCAAAGTCATTTGATGCCCTTGTAGTTCCACAACTTAAATGTGATATCCCATCTCAGTTGTCCTAAGTCATTCATGTTCTTGAGACTGATATAGCTAAGTATTTCTTTTTACCTAGTGCAATGATTTTCTCACAGATAAAGCAAATTCTTCTGGCAAGCTTACCTCCTATCTCACGTCTCATTGCCTCAAGGCAATCCCAAGCACAAATACAGGCAGGGGATGAGTGCATTGAGAGCAGCCCTGAGGAGAAGCACCTGGGGGTATTACTGGATGGAAAACTGACTGTAAGCCAGCAATGTGCACTCACAGCCCAGAAAGCCAACCGTGTCCTGGGCTGCATCAAAAGAAGTGTGGCCAGCAGGTCCAGAGAAGGCCATGAAGATGACCAGGGAGCTGGAGCACCTCCCTATGAAGACAGGCTGAGAGAGTTGGGGTTGTTCAGCCTGAAGACAAGGCTCCAGGGAGATCTTATAGTGGCCTTCCAGTACTTAAAGTGAGCTACAGGAAAGATGAGGAGGGACTTTTGACTGGGGGTGTGGGCATAGGATGAGGGGTAATGGTTTTAAACTGAAAGAGGGGAGATTTAGATTAGATACAAGGAAGAAATGCTTTCCTGTGAGGCTGGTGAGGCACTGCAACAGGTTT
Organism: Athene cunicularia; assembly: GCF_003259725.1. NCBI lineage: Eukaryota > Metazoa > Chordata > Aves > Strigiformes > Strigidae > Athene > Athene cunicularia. The sequence goes on from NW_020799096.1 coordinate 2,185,304, forward strand.
CCCAGAGAAGCTGCAAAGTGTTCAAGGCCAGGTTGGACGGAGTTTTGAACAACCTGGTCTAGTGGAAGGTGTCCCTGCGCATGGCAGGTGGGTTGGAGCTGGATGATCTTTAAGGTTTCTTCCAATCCAAATCATTCCATGATTCTATGATCTATCTGTTTCACTCTTCACCAGCCTTTGGGAGATAGCTTAGGCACAAATCTGTGTCTGTCCATACTGGCTTTCTTGTTTAGCATTGTCATGCATCATACATGTGGTCCGGATCATGCCTGTCTCTGGTAATTACATAAGCATTTTGATATCATCAAATATCCTTGGTAATTCACTATTCAGATCTATCCATCTGGTAGATTGAGATATTCAGATAGATTAGGTAGATTTCAGTAAGAGGAAACTATCAAAATCTATAAAAAGTTTATTTCATGGAATTGGAAAGAATTCAGAGAGGCTTTGAAATGTTATAATTGTAAGAGGTGATTCTTCAATCTGTGTCTAAATCAAGGGATTTCACAGATTAGGACCTTTCACAAGATATTCACTGTTCTATGAGAAGGAAGTTATATTGAAGAGAGGCATTCCAGATGCATTCCAACATTTCTGGCTCAGATGCAGAACCTGAAAATCCAGGGATGCTCACTTTTATGTTCTTTCCTTCCTAAAGCTAAAGGCTTCAGGTTTCTTTTAGCCTCACAGGATAGGTTCACTGTAGTTCGTATTGAAATGACAGCTTTAATTTTTCTTTTCTTTTAATCTTTTAATTAGATACTATCTAATTAATACTAGCATTTTCTAAGCTTTAATAATCATTCTATGCCAGCACCATAATTCTGGAACCTTTAATCCACAGTGGGGGAGGTGGGCTTGGACTATTAGTGTATTTTTTACTACTGAGTTGCAGCAATTAAGTTTAAAATGTATGTAGTTACTACTACAGAAGTGGTAATTAGAATCATACAATAATTTATTTGTAAGGGATATCTGGAGGGCATCTAGTCCAGCCCACAACTAGAATTTAATTGATCAGTGCTGGAGAAGACAAACTAGAGGGTGTCTAGTTACATTGCTGGCTTCCTAAAATTGGGCTCTGCTATTCTCACTCTTAGATGGGGCCCCATGGACAAAAAGGCAAGGGCAGACCTAGATTTACTGCTTCTAAAAAACTCTCTTCCTGAGCCTTAAGATAGTAGACTACACTGGTGATTAGGTGTTTAAGATTTTTGCATTTTACATTCATTTATCCTGTGGCAGAAACTGTATCTTGGACTGTATCTTATGGATAAGAGCTATACAGGACTCCAGTTTGGGGAGGGGTGTTTGCACGTTTGAGCCAGGGAGAAAGGTTTGTTTAATTGTGCTTTGAGGATAAGTCTGCAGTAAGTGGTTTGCATTTCCTACAGCTTGAAATACCCATAGAAGGCATAGGAGGAAATGAGATTTTGATCGATTTTTATTTTGGTGCTGAACTTTTCAAGCAAACAGAAAGGAACTGTTTCTATTCCTGACACTATAAGGTAACGTATATGCCTGTCAACACAACTTACAATTCTAAGTGAAAATCTCTGTTTCTTCATAGGCATTCAATAATCAACACAATATTTTTCTTTCTATCTTCTTTTTGGTTTATTGTGTTTTCAAGAGTAATGAATGAAAGAGCTTCAGGGAGTCACTTTGGCTCATGGTGAATGATGCAGGAAATGAAAAATCTCTATCCAATTCACGTAACAAATGCAGTCAGGTCAAAAGAGTCCCATCAGTACTCAGCTATTTGCTTTATGCTAGTCTACATAGATAGGCATGTAATTTTAAACTCAGATATTACCAGCAAATTTTGCAAAGCCTAATGGTTTCCAAATGGTGATCCACAATCCCTCAAGTTATTCTCATCATTTCTATTCACCTTAAAAAAACTATGACTCCACCTTCCATTGCAAGGAAAAAAATCCTTTAAGAAAACCACTGAAATCTTACAAATATAGATTAATCTAGTATCTAAGATAATTTCTCCCTTCCTCCACCTTAGGTTTAATGATGAATCCAAATCAGGAATGCTTAACATATATATATATATATATATATATATATATATATATATACACACACACACACACACACATATTCTAACTATTCTGATCTAGCCAAAGGCTGAATTTCAGTTTTGGCTGGTTAATACCGATGGGTTTCATTATAAATTTTGGACTACATTGATTTTTTTCATTTTCTGTCCTTTCAAAAGTTAAATCGTATAAGTGAGTTCCTGAAAGGTTTCTGAAATGAAATGATAAAATGAAAAATTATCAGTATAAAGCTAAGTGAAATCTCTGAGTTTATATTCAGCTCAAGCTTTGCTTCAAGATTCTGTTTTTTCAAGGAAAACTGTAGAGATTTCAAACTCATGCAGATCAAAAATTAAGACAAAGATAATAGGTATATTTTGAAACCAAGCTAGACATTCTTTCTGTGGATCAGGTTGATAGAAGATTAACATACATCTTTAGAAATCAAGCTAGGCACTTTTTGTAACAGATGTAATTGTCTGAAGAAGCTGGGTAGCACAGACTGACTTTTTTCATTTGTCTGTCTTACATTCACTTTAATGAGCACAAAATCCCTGTGTGGTTATGATATTACATCAAATTAGATATGATTGCACTTTAACTGTTTAGACAATGTTACATTGCCTGTTTTTCACTGATGGATAGCTGTCAAAGGATTTCGTTATGGGTTGCTGCCCCCGAGCCAATACACACTGGAAACTATTAATTTCAGACTGATAGATTACTTTGTGTCTCACGTATGACTCTGACAATGTTAAAAACTTCTTAACTTACTGAATTTTATTTGCTTAGTCTTATTGCATATTACAATTCCAAACAGTAGATAAGAAAAGCACTTAGTCAAACTAAAATACTATTAGAAAATGCTATTTTGATTTAATTCTGTGCTGTCCAGGCAATAGAAGAAAAATGCAGGGTAACTAATAAAATGGACTGGAAGTTAGTCTCCACATACAGTAGACAAATACAATTAATCGTATCTGCATGAAATCTAGCCAACTGTAGTCAGTATGATGTATTATGCATGGTTTAACATTTGTACACACGTATTATTTTGTCAGGACAGCCGGACTTAGATCCCAAGTTCAGTTTGTTATTTATACAGATGTTTCAATATCCTTCAGTCTAAAATTCTGTGCTGTTTTCAACATTTGCATCTCTTCTCCCTGGTATTTATTTTTCAATGAATAACTGAACCAGGCACATTCAACCTTAGGTGTCAAATCAATGTGTACTTTCAGTAAAATTTCTACGTTTTCAGGCATTTCCAATGTAAACAGTAAAGATTAATGTATACACACAAATGGATATTCATTATGTAAGCACAGTGTGTTTTAAAGGCGAAAGGGTAACACTGAGCAGAATATCTTAGAACTAGATATTTCTGGTTTTATTTACAGCATGATATGAAATCTACTTCTTAGAGCATCTCTTTACAAAACATTGAAAAAAGGACATTTTGATTTTAAGGACAGCATCTCCTTCTCTTGTTATGTACTGTTTTGTTCTGTATTACAGTGAACTGTATTTTCTCAGCTTATCTCTGGACTGGGAGTTTAAAGTCCGTGGTTCTCTTTGTGGCTCTGTAGCAACGTCAGATCACTTGAAGCTCCACGCAAGATTTGTTAAAATAACTTGTGATTTTTACTACCTCAGTTTTTGAGATAGCACTTTGAAAGAACCTAATTTCCTGAATAAAAGGTGAGCAGTTTCTGAAAATACAGCTTCCTTCCCTCTCCACCACTCCTAAGATATTATATGCGAAATACCTGAGACACATCCAAAATAGCATCTCAGGTTTGAAATTGTTTGTATTGTTTTCATACCCATCAATCAAGAATATTTCTAGATCTTCATTCTTTGTGAAATATTTTAAACAATGTAGCTGAAGAAAACACTTACTCTTTGCGTATACTTTTTAAATGGCGGAGGCAACAGGGGCTTATCTCCTGCAGTTTTCTGAAAGTAGAACAGTGGTGCAGCATTACACAGGTGATCCTTTTTAGTGTTTTATCTAAAGGCCCTGGTGTAGTTCCTTGGTCACTAAGTTGAATTCTTAATGGAAGTAAGATCCTGGTGTAGCATTTAAAATTAAGACATTGCTAAAATCGGTTTATCTAGGAGCTGTGGGTGTATGTCATCGTGCCTGTTTCTGTAACAGAGAGGAAGAGTGTGCACCTTTCACTGTCACCATGGGATGACTAGCATTGCCTCAGACTGATAAATAAGCAGGAACTGAAGAAGAATGGAAAGATTATTTCTATCCTGTGTGGCCTAAAGCACACTAAAATGCTTTTACCTTGTCCTTGTGGCACTTCATTAAGAGCGACCCTACAGAATGAAGTAGTTATCAATGCCATTGAAATGACCTTAGTCTTCTTCCCTAGGCATATTATGTGACTGTACAATCAATGAACAGCCATTACACAGTAATAAGGAATCTAGACTCTTGTCCAAAGGTATACGTATATGTTTCTTGCTGTATGTTGTGTGAAGCTTGTAAGTGGTACAGCTTAAAACAGAAGTAAAAACTGCACTTGAGTTTAAACAAGAGGAAGGAAGAAATACGAACATTAAACTGTTAATGCAAAATACGGAATACAAAATTGCATATTTACAAAAGCAAATTGCAACCTGCAGAATTTTGAAGTTGTGAGTCATTACCCAGTGATCAGCAGTGACCTGTTATTAAATCCAAAATTAGAAAGCGCACCTGCCTGATAGTTTGCTGAGCAGAGCTGTTATCATTCTGTGTTCAGCTGGGTTTCAGAGGAAATGGAGTAAAATTCTTTCTCACTGCTGTTTCAATTTCCACTGTTATGAAATATATATTCCATTTGGTATTTGATTTTTAGGACTTTTAATTAACTGGCCTTCCCTATTCAGTTAAATATATTGTGTGTATTTTGCAAACATGAAATAAAAGATGCAAATAAAAAAATAAAAAATCTTTATTTTACATAATCAGTCTATGTTCTGAAAGGAAAATTAACCTGTGGTGCTCTAGAACATGACACCACTTAGCGAAGAGACTATATATGTATCTACTTGGAAAGGCTTCGTCATTTATTTTTACTGAAGTCTTACTCCACAAAGCCATACTGTCTCCTGTGGCAATTCTCCAGAGTTGTAGGGAAGGCAAAATTGCTTACAAGTGCCTGTGCATATTTTTATGTGTACATAGGCACTTGTAATCTGTATCCATAAACTACTAAAATTGTCTCATACTAAGACTGACGGTTGTTAATGAAAGGATAAAAAAAAAAAAAAAAAAAAAATTTTAGAAGATTAAAATGCTGTTAATTTCTATATGCATTTAAGATTAATAAACTGCTAATTAGGGTATGAAAATGAGGGCTTTATGAATTTCATCACAAACATTCACAAGTACCTTATACATAAATCACATTCAGTTAATGTATTTTTGTTATGTAATTGGGGAACAGATTGATGAGCTAGTCCAATTAGGTCTCATTTACATGTGTATGGAATTTTGTAATATAGTATTATGATCCTAATGTGCAAGTAAGGAGGAACTAATTATAGCATGTATTTGCTTTAGTAAGATGAAAGAAAATTGTTCTTTAAAAATACTGCTACTGACTTGAGGTAGAGGTAATGGGAGAAGAATGTAGAAATTTTATGTTATTCTCATGAAATAATAATGTGATTCAATAGCTGCCTCTTAAAAGGTTTAGAGTATTGCATAGATTTTTAGATTTCTGAATTCTGGGGGTTAAATCTGTCAGCAACCAACAATGCTAGAGAGAAATCTAGCCTTATACAGAGGACAGCAAGTTGACAAAAAAAGGTAAAAGCAAAATGAAGTACGTTGTTCATCTGTCACCCATGGCAGAAGTCATGTGGCCATTGACATTAAGGAGGAAAAGGGAAGGGAAGACAAGGGAAGAGTGACTTCCTGAAAGCAATCCTGGTGCCTTTAGTTGCACTGGGAATTCCAAGCTCTGTTTTAATGTAGATATTCTCTTTCAAAAGGTTTACATGTTTTTATGCTGAGTAAAACTTGAATAAGGTCCAGTGGGGAAATGTGCAGCTAAAGTCTTTGTAAAGTTACTTGGACAAAGTCACTATATGGGAAGGAGAACTGATATAAGTAATGTCATTCTGTCAAGCAGTTAGCAGTAATAGGCAAATCTTCATTTTATTGTTTCCATCAACAAGGTAGCTTATATTCTCATAAAGATAATGGATAGAACTTATAAAATGTACTTTGCTGTAACTCCTTTGAATCAGAACTTTTCAGGATGGAAGCATTTCTGACTTTGTGTTTGCGTGTGGGTCACATTACATATTTCACTCTGTGAGACAAAATAACATTTGGCCAACTACGTTTGCACACAGTGTGACCCCACGCTTTTTAACCTGTGAACTAAGAGAATTAAACATTTATTATCTTTAGTTTAATACGCCATGCAAAGGTTGAGCTGCTAGTCATATTGATGGTGGTTACAAATAATAATATCAGGGAGGACACATTTTCAGTCACCTCCTGTCACATAGTTTACAGCAAGCACCATCTGAGAACGTGCTGTTATGCCAGCAGTTGCATGTGGACAGAAGAGCTGGAGAAGTATGTGTAGTTTCTTCCTTTTTTTTTTTTTTTTTTTTTTTTTTTTTCCACTCATAAGTTGAGTGTGAAAACAATCTCATGTCTATTTCTAAATATACAGAAATCCTTCCTGCACCTCAACAGAGTGGGCTTTGTATTTGGCCACTTAGAAGCAACATTACTTTGGAGCTGCAACATAATGGGCTTCTCCCATAAAACTTCGTGAATAGGGAACCCAGGACTCAGTTAAAGCCTTCCTAACTTGAAGGAGCAGTGATGAAGTTCTAGCTACTACCTGCCATTTCTACTGATGTTCAAATCTACTGATGTTCAAAAGGAATGAAGTACAACACTGTCTAATTCAAAGATCGATCCTTTCTGAAATGAGAACTTGGGGAGAGAAAGGGGGAAGTAAAATACAAAATAAACTGGCTAGAGTTTTAGAAACCATTTAAGTCAGAATATTTCAGCACAATTAAAATTTATCAGGCTAAGTCAAACTATTCTGCCTCATTGAGTGCACTTTTTATAAGCTTTAAAAAGATTTTAGAACTGTAAGGCAACACATACATTTTCAATATTTTCAGTATTTTGACTAAATCATAAAACATTTTGATAGCTGTTAGAGAGAGTTATATGAACACATATCTGACTGTTTTGGTTATGTATCTAAGATGTATTGCCCTTTAGTCTCTAAATGTAAAATTGCTGAAAGAATAATAAGGTCATTCTATTATTTCAGACAACCAACCTCTTTAAAGAATGTGACAGGAGCAATTTATCAACAAATTAGCTCTTTTCTGAAAGACTAACCAAGGTGGCCATCTTCTACTTGAAATGAAATTGGTGCTGCTGTTAACCCCTGGTTACTCTCATCTCACTGAGTGTGATATGGAGACGTGCAATACCTACTTACCCTGTCACTGAAGAGCTTGTTCTTCATCCATTAAAAGGCTTAATATAGAAACCCATTTAGATGTTTCTACCAATGAAGATGGGAAAGAGGTTTTCTACACAATATAGCAAATATGAATTGCTCTATGAATTACAAAGAAAAAAATCTTTAAAAATATTTCTCTTTTTTTTGGCATGTTTATCTTCTCTTTCCTAAGTTTATTACCAGCCATGGTCTACTTTTTTTTTTTTTTCCCTCTAGTAAACACTTCTCTTCCTGATCTCATAGGAAACACAAAAGTTAAAATGCCATTTTTCTCAGTGGCAAAATGTTCGACACCTTCACTAAAGCCAGTATTTTATCCTGAAAGTCAGAGTGAAATGGAACTGGTGTGCCCGTTCAGCTGACTGAATGGAAGCCAACAAGTTAAAAATATTTCTAATGTAAAACAACAGTTACATTTGGTTTTCTCTTAGTATCTGCAATGGATGTATATAACCATGTGATAGTTTATCTTTCAAAACTAAGATTTAGCTGGATGTTTACATTACTTCTGTATTTTCAAAGCAAGGCACAACATTACTTGGTTCACAGGGTTGACGTGAAGTGAAAGGGTCAGGATGCTAATGCCTGTGACATAAGTAGTGAATGCCAGCCTCTGCTGTTGTAATTCCAGGTGTGTAGCGCCTGTCCACACGGATGTGTTCTTTGGAGATACTCTGTAAAACAGATCTAGCAGGAAATACCCTGGGTCTGTTTATCATATGTTTTAATAGGAAGTTCTGAATTCAACAAATCAGAATTCTTATGCTGGATCTGTTTTATCATCTGAATAAAGACAGCAGTTTTAAATTAGGTAGTTGCAAGCATATGGGCTTCCATTAGAGTTCCTGTTCCTGCAGGCTATTTGAGGAAATCTTGTAGCTATTTAGGTTAGAGCAGATTCAAATTGAAGCTGAGCAGTGTTGACACTCTTCTAAGATGCAAACAGACTGTTCTAAACAGCCACTAGATAAAAATACAGCCATGCGCTATCTATATTGTACTCTAATTTTCAGGTTGGCTGATTACCATTGACTAATTAGGTAATCCAGAGTAAGGTTGGTAGAGCTCTTGCATTGCATCTAATTGGGGTGGGGGAAGTGTGTTCTGTGAATAAAGTCAGAAATTTAATGCTTAGAATATATGAAGCAATTGACCCATTGACGTTTAGGATTTGTAAGTGAGCAAAGATATAATCCCACCATTTTACCCCTCTGACAACATGTAGGAGATAACACTTGGAAAAGAAAGCTACGCTACCTGTTATGTTTGAAGTGTTTATGATGTATAGGGTTATCTGCAAATAAAATGGTAGTATTTTTTTTCCAGAAACAGATTAATTTTGCTCCTAGAGAAAGCTTTTATTGCATTACAGGTCTAAGTTAGAAACATGATAGACAAGTGAGAGGAACTGGAAACTGATAAGGATGATCCGATTGCTGCCATAACATTGTGCAGATTTGGAAGCTAAACTACTATTCTAACGTGACAAGAGCAAAGGAAATTATCTATAATATTTTATCTGGTTTTTCTTTCATGCAGTTGTATTCAATACTTCCCAGAACTCCTGTTAGCATTTAATATGTTTGTTTAGCAGTATAGCACATCTGCTGTTGTGGCTATTTTGTGCATCATCTTCAGAACAGCTCCCTAAAACATGCTGATTCCAGGATGCTGGGTGTTAATGTGTTGGCACACACGACTAAGGTATTAACTACAGAAGAAAGATGAAACTGTGTCCAGCATATTCCTAGGAGGAGTTTGTATGTAGGAAAACACTGTTCTAATCTTTTTCTCACATCTTTTCTTCTATAAGCTGCCAAGAAAGGTCTTAACTGAACTTCAGTAGTTTTTTGAGATGTATTTTCAGCCAGCTGAATTGTAAGTTCAGATTTTGATTGCTTTTCATTTGGTTTAGGATAACACAATACTTTTCACTAAATTTTACATGTTTCGTAGAAATTTCTGTTGGCCCTTGTTTGTTCCTCATGTTTAATGGTCTTTTGAGAAGAATATAGAACCTATGTCATATGCTTAATGCATCAAGTAAGTTAACCATGCTAAATGAGTAATAAAGATACACTAAGTCACAGTTATTTTATAAAATAATATATGCAGATTCAGCCTCAGTGTCAGTGGATGAGGTAGAAGAGTTGAATGAAAGAACAGATGTGTTGGCCAGCACACTCAACAAATGCTTGGATATACATAGCGATTCTCAAGTAATGGTTATTTCTCACAGTTACAGTTTCAACTTCTTAGATTTTTCATGTTAATCTTGTTCATCAACTTGAGTTTTCTGGTTTGGTTTCCCCACCCTCACCATTTGACCTTCTCAACGTGTCGCTGTCAACTTCTCTCTCTTGCCCATCATTTTTCTTGCTAGCCATATCACTTCAGCCCTTCTTACCTTGCCATTTAGCTTATGTTCATTCTCTTTTGATAGCTCCTACTTCCCTTCCTAAAATCCCTGTTAGTATGTTTCCCTCCTGTGTAACCTCTGCATCCTTGTAGTTCATGTATCCATCCAGTCCCAGTTCCAATCTCTCCAACCCTATATACCCAGTTTTTGAATCTTAATCAGGTTTTTCCTCCTCTTTGTATGCTAATAAGAAATAGTAGGAAGCTTGACTAGCAGTTCAGGCTATCAGATAAACTTGTATTAAATCAAGTGGAGAAATAGAGTTATCCAGGTATATGCACAAATAATACAATTTATTTATCAACTGTATACCAACATTTGAATGAATATTTTTCAATATATCACTGAATGTGCTTTGTTACACTCCAAATTTTGCTATGGGAGATAAAGGAAACAAGTGATATGTGAAGCCAAGGCTTTGTTGTCAATATAGCTGAAATCTTAACAGTCTAACCAGAGAATTTTTATTAGTCCAGATCTAATTATTAAAGACAAGTAAAATAAAGAGTTCTGTCACAGAAAATGTCAATCTCAATAATAGTAATACTAATACTACTCATAATTCAACTAAATAATTAAAATCGTTAGACATTTCCTACTGTCTACCCCTTTCTTTGGTGTTATGCTCACCCTTCCAGCTCCTATCTGGGTCCTTATGTTGACGCTGCCAGCCTTCCTTATGCAGGGGCAGGTTGCAGCATGTCATCAGTGTCCCAAGTTCTTCACTGGAACAAGTGGGATGTTGGTGGGGCTTCTTCTTTCTTGATCCTCTAAGATTTACTTGGGACTGTGTGTTTTCCAACTGTTTCTCGCATCTTTCTGTCCTTCCTCATTCATCAGCGGCTCCACATTACTTCTGAATTTGCTATATGTGATGTTTTACAAAGGTTAGATGATGATGCTTTTTTTTTTTTTCTTTGGTACTCCCAAAGCCACTTTTCCCCCCAGCTCCCCAGTATGCATTTCTTTAACTGACCTCTTGTTTATAGGCCTGGTGTCTCCAGGGGCAGCCTGACCTCTGATTCTTATCATCCTGTATTGCTGTACCCTGCAACATTTGTCCCTACTTTTCAAGCTGCCTGTTATCATACCAGGCCTGGATTCTTCTGCACTGTGCATTAATCATAAATGTTTCATTCCACACAGAATAACTACTTGTTTGTGCTTGTGAAAAAAGCTAGGGTTATAACCTGTGAAGATAAGCAAAACCAAAGTAAATTATACATACCCACCTCATCATTAAAAAACCCTCCAAACCTTATTACAACAAAACCAAGTAAAACCAGAGCTTGAGTGAGATCAACACGAGCTTGTACAGAGTCTGACAAGCCTCAGTCCTGAGGCTTTGCAAACTCAAGACAATGCCTATGAAGTTTAAAAACCGGGCCACAATGTGAGTTGGAACAAAGGGATCTTTCTTTTTAAGCTTCAATGAAAAAAAAAAGAAAGAAAAAAAAAAAAAAAAAAAGAGAGAAAGCAATTTTCTTTTACTGACTTCTTTAAGTTTTTGTTTGATGATTTCTGAAATAATATTGCCTTCACAAATTTCCTAGAACACCTTTGTTCTAGTCAACTGCTTTACTGTGATTTATTTTACAGTTCGAAAACCAGGGAATATCATGAAAGACATCTAAAACACTACAAATTAACTGGTGCTCATAATTTTTAAATAATTTTTTTCAACTTTGGGGACAAATACCACTCTATCTAAGGTAGTGTTTTGTATCAGTGCTGTAACACTCAAATGTTTGCATCTAATATGGAGATCCTAAGGAAATTGTCTGTGCTTACATTACATCTTTGTCAAGATTTACTCTCTGTACAAGAGTAATTGAGTATTCTGATTTATTTTGTATTTGGTTCTTTACTTATATCTCTGTAGGTTTCTATACAATGCAAAACATTAGTCTCAAGCTCATCATGAGTGCTTGCAATCAAACAGCACAGTACTTTTGGTCTTCATATGGTACTTCGGGCAACTGCTGCGTGAACCTGCATTGGGCATGTAGACCTCTCAATAACAGCAGAACTTCCAGCATGAATTGTTTTGGGTTTGTGTTGGTCAGATGACAGATTTAATCCAAGACTGAAGTCTTTGACTGGCGATTAATATTATAGGCTTGGAAATTATTACTTTTAAATAAGTACAGCAGCACTTTTTTTCTTCAAGAGGCTGATAGACTAACTCTTATTTCTAAATAAATTTTTATCATTTTGGTACATTAGGCATGGACAGAATTTTCCAACATGGGGCCAGTAAGTGGGGTATTTCAAGGTCACTTTCTTCATTAAAAAGACAATATTTTTCTGAACCAAGTTCCAGTGTTCAAAAATAAAAAGCTCTGTACACATATCTCCTAGTGAGTGATGCAACTCTGTTCTCTGCTCACAATCATTTCTGTGCAACACAGGAGGGGTTTTTTAAGCTGTGTTTTGAACACTTTGTTAAATCAGTATGTAAGATCACAATCCTGCCAGCCTTCATAAATTATTAAATGTACATTTTGAAGATTTTCAAATCAGGAGAATTGAAATACTTCTCCTGTTGATTTTTTTTTCCCCCCTAAGTTAATTCATTCTTACTGCATGTTTCAGTAGAGAATATTAACAAAACCTACTCCATACAGCTTCGAAGTCTTGGCTGGTCAGATCTGGATTGCTGATGTTGATCTGCAAAGCAGTAATTCTTGAAATTTGTGAAGACCCAGGCTCAAATTTGAATAGTGACTTTTGTCTTTAATTGCTACTGTTCCCTAATCATACATCTCCTTTATTACTCACATTTGTTTTCTAACCATTTCTTTTCTAATTACAACACTCCAGGATTTTATCATGCAGTGTTAGTGTTTCAATAATTACCTGGCACAATAGGGATCCTTTACTGGAAATTCTAAGCACTACATAATGCAAATAATAAATAATAGTATTAGCAGCCTGGGAGACTTACAGTATATTCCAGAGAGAAGGTCCTAATGACCAAAGTACATTTGGAGCTGAACATTTATTAAGTCTGCCTTAAGATTCAGTAAAATGGATTCCACTGTGACCCAAATAAAACCACAGCTTTTTCAGGGAAGTATTGATTATTTGTAATTAGCTAATGTCTTTTGCAGGAGAGCATGTTATACTTTCTTAAACTTCTGTTTATTCAGATAGATAAATATTAAGGACAAGTTAGCAAAATAGTTGCTCAGACTGTGATGCTTCTGTGTAATAGTAAATATTTCCTTTGTTATATTCTTACTGGAGATGCCTTTACAATTTTGGAGATGTAAAGTTGCTTGTATTTCCTTCATTGAAGAGAAGTGTCAAGACTTATTTGAAATCAAAGGCCAAAAAGCGGTTATCTTGAATCACTGTAGTGGATTGCTCAACATTAAATATTCATTAAGACCTTGAGCCACTTGAGTAAATGACATTAAAGACAACTGCTGTGAGAAGCAAACTCGGGAGTGACAAATTCTATTTATTATGTCATGCCATGAGGATATGTGAATAAATCAGTAGTGACAATGAATTTCATTTCTCAAATCCAGATTATGTGAGAGCCTGGTTTTAAGGACAGCACTTACATAAAGAGGAAAAAATAATCTACCATTAAAATAAAAATTAATTTTTGTTCTCTTTGAATAGAGGGAAACATTAAAGATTGTTAACTGATTTTAGAAGAAAAGGGAAACAAGATGTTGTATGTGATTAACATATGCTGACTTTACCTCACTGAAGTGTTTACTTATGAGTCCAGCATTGCTGTCACAGACAAAATGAGTCTATTTGTCTTACTTTAGTCTCTGAAGGACTGTTGCCAACATCAGGGAGGTACTGTGTGCATTTATATGAGCATATGTATGTATACATATATATCCTTCATTGAGGAAAACGAATTATAAATGGATAGCTTATCATCCTCATAGTGAATTCTCACAGCTGATTGTAACATAGCCCTATAATCCCATACAAACAAAATAACAAGATGTGTATTGTACAATAGCAGACAACTGCATTACCCTCTTCCATAACAGGGTGAGTTTGGTTCTGGCTCCCATGACATAGGTGCGGTTTCCATTGAATTTATGCTGCTGAGAACACGGTTAGGTCTTTTATAAAGAAAGCAGGTGTTTCATATTGACATAAGATCAGTGATCCAAATACAATAGCACTTTAAGCTATCCATGTCTAAGCTAATGGTTCAAAGAGTAGTAATACTCAAAGTTCTCATCGAATAGGTTGGCTTGTTGTATGATGGCTTAGATATATGATGGTAGTAAAAAAGGAAGGACTCTTCTTTCCTTGTAAATCTGGTGCCATTACACTTGTGTAGCAGGATGGGAAGAATTTTTTTGAGCAGAACGCATGCTGCTGCTTAGAATAATACCACAAGTTTCTTCCCACAATCCTACAAGAAACAGTGTGCTATAAATAGACAAAATTAGTCTCAAATCGCATTGTTTTCAATAAAGTTTTAAGTCAGAAGAGATCCTTGACAAAAATAGCATAGTACTGAGTATAACAATAGGCAGATCTGTGGCCTAATCTTTCCTGCAAATTGCATTAGCTTGCCATGATCTTAGCCTTGCTTTATTTGAATATTATTGCTTAGTATTTTTCTTGTTACCTTCATGCTGGTTTTCCAGTGTTTCTCAAAAATACTTTGAGCCAAGATTATGCATGGTGGTCTTATGAACATGGTCTAAATGGCAATATATATTGTGGCAGCTGTAAGAAGAGTTTGGAGAGTTTAGGAGCAGAGTGTAATATGGAAGTAGATATTTTCATTGTCTGTGCTTTTCAGTGGTTAGATTCTATATTGCCCTAAAATAAATTTTAAAATAGCATTCATACTGCACCAAAATACTGGGAAGTATGTCTAAAAGTGTTTTTATTAACAAGGTTGTCTTCTACAGCTGGCAAGTCAAATTAATTGTAGTTCTGTCACAGATTTCACAAGAAGCCATTTAATTTATTGGGTACTTCCTGCCATGTAGAAATTACCTGTGAAAATACCACCTTTTAACCATGCTATTTAAGGTTTGAGGGTTTAGGTCTGAAACTCTTTTTCACTTTCTATGTGTAAAAGCCTGCAATCGAGACTTAATGACACTGCTTTTACATGAGACCTATAGGACTTACTACATTATTTAATAACAGCAACATCAATTGCTTAAGATTGATGTACTGTGAGAACAGGTAAATGTGGAGAGATTTAGGGCAGAATGTGGAGGATGATTATGCCTTTATTGTATGTTTTATATACAGTTAGAAGAAAAACTGAGTTGCAAATAGTGTATTGTATAGAAATTATAAATTAATTTCAGTGATTTATAGTTCTGTTCAGATTCATAGATTTGATTGCCCACAAGTCCTCAAAGAAATATTCAGAATATGGGCACATCTGCTCATATTGATTCAGTATGTATTAACAAATGTTCTCCCCAAAACTAGGAGTGTTTGTTAGGCTTATGTTCAGAATGTGTGCACCTTAATCAGGGACACAGATTCAACATTATATTGCGTATTATGATATTGTATTATATATTCAGTACTACACTCAGAGAGAAACATTCACACACAAGCCACTTATTTTTTCATCTGAAATAGTCAGTGAATTTTTAAGGTAATGAATGTATTTTGTGAAAGTTAACTCCCGCACAATTTTATAATCTCAAAAGCAGTAACTTCATGATGAGTTACTCATTGTAAATAATTTAGCCAACTCATATATTTTGTGAATAAGCCAAAAGCAGAGAAGTTATGGTGCAATAGTACTATTAATGTTGAAGTATACCATTTAAGAATAAGTCTTAGATACTGATGGGGCAATATTAGGCAACAAAAAGCCCCAAGAGTAGTAATTTAAAAGCAAAATGAATTAATGTTAATCGTTAGATTTTTTTACTTTGAAGAATTATTTCTTCAAACTAGTTACTCTAAGACAAGGAATTCACCATTTTCTTATGGATGATCCTGGAGGGTTCCTAACAAGAAAATTAAAATGGCTAAATATTTTAAAGGCAGTATTCTTTAAAGAAAAGAGAAAAAAAAAAAAAAAAGGCAAAGACATAATGTGGACAAGTAAACAGAGATGTGAAGTTGGGAAGTAAGAAAGAGCATAATGGCAGCATAGAGTGAATATGGAAACAGAAAAGCAGGAAGTTGGGTACAATGTTTGTGTAAGGTACAGAAATCAGTCAGTCCACTGAAAATGCTTAGTAGACATACAATTGCTACTTGTTGAAACTTCCTCCCATCCTGAAAAGTACAAAGTTTTAATGAAGAAAACAGTCACAACCAGGAACATTCTTAGATTCAGGCATTCTAGGGCAACCTTAAGCTGTCTGATCTAGCAACATTTCTGCACCAAAATATGTGTGCTAAGTACCAGTCCCAAGACATCTTCCTTGTTAGGTATGCAGGCACGTTTGTGCTTATTCAGATTTTGCTTTGCACTTTCTTATTTTCTATATCACTGCTAGTATTTATTTTAACTGAGTAAACCTAAAATGTTCTGTGCATTTGCTCAGGGAAGTAATGCATAACATCTTCAGGTTTAGCTGCTTCTGTGCGAAATATGCATTAAAGGACAGGCTACAGGATTTCTTTCACACTTCATCAGAAGGAGAGTCAACGGTTATGGTGGACAGAAGGAGATCTCTGTGTTCTGGAAAACATGTTCATGTCATCACAGATGTCATAATTAGGACACCTCATCTCTGTTCCCACTTCCCATGCTTTAACTGAGGCATCCCCATTCTTTATGTTTATGTTCCTGTTTCTGTCTCTTTATGTTGTGTCTCTGCACAAATTGAGTTTTTTCAGCTTCTGTATTTGTAACATATACTTTTAATTTTTATTTGCATACTTCCATTTTTATTACGTTGCTGGGCTACAATACACTAATAGCACTAATAGCACCGTTGTGGTTTTTTTTTTTTTTTTCCTTTCCAACTGCAATTCCTTCCTTTACTGACCTTGTAATCCAGTGCAACGGGTCTATCATGAAACCTTGGGATCTCATGTCCGTTTTTGTCCATTTGCATGGCATTCTAGTTATTTAAAAGGGCTCAAGCTTCTTTGTAAAATATGGTCTTTTCTGTTCAAAACAGATTACATATTGGAGCATTGTCTTGTGTAAATTCAAAAGATCTTAGACAAAATATATGGACTTTAACTAATTCCTTTTAATTTCAGAAGAGCTGAATGAGTCTTCCCAAGGCAAGTTTCTTCATCATCATCATCATCAAGTGGTTATTTAACTGGAGAAAATACTAAATCGGCAAACAAGTTTTTAAAAAATGTTTTTTTTCTTTTACCTATTAAATGCATCTATCCAAAGAGGGAATTTAAATATACATATATATATATATATATATGTGTGTGTGAGTGTATCAGTCAGTATATTCTAGGCTTGATCCCTTAAGGCATCAAAAATTTTTCCCAAATTTTAGAAACTGCTTCACTTCACAGTTAATCCTGATCACAGAAGAGATTCCACAAGGTCTGAAGCTCCCTGGTCTTGCTTCTTGTATTTTGATTTTTCCCAGCTAGAAGAATAACCTAAGAGCTACCCTGTGTATATAGTCTTTTCTTCCATCTGATTTTTACTGATGTAAATAGAAAGGCAGCTTGAGTCCAGCATGCTACAAAGGCCACTGGTCTTTCAACTCCAGCTGCACACTTCTGCATATCCACCACCCGTCTTAGGTATCAGCAGGCATCTGCAGGGCTGTGTTTGATAAAAACCCTTATCAAGGCCCCATTTAAATGGTGTCAGTTGATACAGTACAGGCCCTGAAGATTTAAAGCACTAGTTGCAAATGAAACAGTGATAAAATATGATATTTATAGTGTGTAATCTCTATACATTCAATTCATAAATCATTTTATTTAGCAAGAGATTGGAAAGCATTTGATAGTCAGCTAGGCTCTGGAGGACAGTATGACTGTCTGAAGTATCCGACATCCTAGCATACCCAATTTTATTATCTCACTTGTTTTCCAGGCTCTTCTAATCACAGAAAATCCTGGGAAAGTGGAATTGAGTGAGCTTTCTAGTGGGAGTTGTGTACAGTTTTAAAGCATTAGCCAAAGCTAAAAAGGAAATACTTTTAAGATTCCAAAAGTGTATTACTGTATGTATGAGAGATATTATCTGTCAACAACAGGATGTTTTTTATCAGCTTATATAAATGGGCATGCATACCCAGACTGCTATAAGATTTGAATGTAATCTTGCTAAAACTGTTAGAATACAGAAGTGATAGTACAAAGAGGGAAATTACCAAGCAAAAAATAAATTAACAAATCAAAGGCCATAATTAATTAATTTAATTAAAGGGTAATCACAAATCTAAGCAACAGCCACTTACAGTGATGTGTATGTTTCCACAGTATATGGTATCAAAGAATCAGTGAATGGTTGAGTTTGGAAGGGATTTCTGGAGGTCAGACAGTGCAACCATCTCCTCAAGCAGGGCCACCTAGTCCTGGTTGCCCAGGACCATGTCCAGATGGCTTTTGAATATCTCTGTGGGCAAACTGTGCTAGCGTTTGGTCACCCTCACAGTGCAAAAGTTTCCCTGATGTTTAGAGGCAACCTCCTGTGTTCCCATTGCCTCTGATCCTTGCACTGAAAAAAACCTTGGCTCTCTCTTCTTTACACCCTCCCTTCGTGTATTTAGGAATCTTCAGGTATATCTGGAACCTTTTGCTACATTTTCATGGTTTTGCGTTTATTTTGGTAGAATAACCATGGATTCCTTAGAGGTGCCTTAGAGGTATAAAATCAGTGTGGATAGAAAGAGAACAGTTTTTAAGCCAATATACCTGACACAAAACATGTTGAAAACACTCTCCAGAATAAAGCAAAGCTGAAGTCTGAACACACAGCTCAAATCTCATCTGGTCGGTTACATGGATAATCAGTCTCCCTGAAAGTCATATCCTTCTATTTAGTTGTAAATGTTTTATGTACCTCTTTGAGAGTAGCTGAATATGATACATCTGTGCTTTGAATGAAGTAAACAGAGGAGAGCGAAAATAAAAATTCACAGAACAAATCATTAGTGCGTCTTATGCATCATGAAAATGAATGGACAATCGGCTGTAAATATTAATAGAGCAAGGCTGAAAAAAATATGAAAATGCTGCCTTATTGAATAAAAGGTTTCAATTAAATCAGAAGATATTTGGCAGAGTATGGAATCTGAAAAATACATAAAAGTGTGAAATGATAAGCCACATTCTCCTTATAAATATGTTGTAAATTTCCAGATAAAGAGGAACCAAGGAAATCTGGGACCTTTATTTTCACCTTTTTTCACAGTGTATAGTAAAATCCTGGCCAAACCAATCCTGTGAGAGTTAACACAAGAATGTACAATGGGAATCTAAACAAATTAGTTCAATTATTTTTTGATTAAATGAGGACAGAAGTCTGTCTGCAAGGGTGATGGTATTCTAAGGTCCTATGTTAGGTGTGGTGGGATCGTGGATACAAGCTGTAAAGTCAGCGTAATAGATGAAGAAATACAAATTGCAGACCACCACAAAGGCACTTTCCAAAACAGTGGTGAGAGAAGAAAATCAAAAATGTTGCTATTTAGTTGGGTTCGCTACTTGTATTCAAATTACATAAGCTACTGTATTGGGTTTACGTGGCAAGTAGTGTGGGAGTGCAGGGTGGCTTCTGGGAGAAGACACCAGGAGCTGCTCCCATGTTGGATAGAGCCATGTTCAGCTGGCTCCAAGACATACATACCGCTGGCCAAGGCCGAACCTATCAGTGATGTTGGTAGCGCCTCTGTGCTATCTGTGGACCACATCCCCCCATCTCCCTCCCCCTGCACTGCTCAGGGGAGGAGGCGGTAGAAGAGTCAGGAGTGAGGTTGAGTCTTGGAAGAAAAAGGGAGTGCGGAAGAAGGTGTTTGTAGTTTTGTTTTTATTTCTCACTATCACACTTTCTTATTAATTGACAATGAATTAAATTAATTTCACAAAGTCAGTCTGTTTTGCCCATGATGGTAATTGGTGAGTGATCTCCCTGTCCTGATCTCAACCCATGCGCTTTTTCACTGTATTTTCTCCCTCTACCTTGTTGAGTGGCGGAGGGAGTGAAAGAGTGGCTGGGTGGGCACCTTGCAGCCAGCCAAGGTTGACCTACCACAGCTACTTTCTCACTAGTCCCATAGCCATATGTCTTTTCTGCTTTTTTTTTTTTTTTTTCCTCAAGGCTGGTATTAATTTGAGTGTTTTAGGCTCAAGCTGAATTTCCAGCCCTGGATGGACCGTTCTTTCAGGATGCAAAGCCAATGGAGCTTTTCCCACCTCTTCTTGTAACAGTCTAATACAATCCTTCCTGAGATCTAATGGGTTCATTTGGATTTTAGCAAGAGCAATGACTGATCAAACATTCTTCTGGGAATGTTACAAGCAAACATGTTTTGAAATCATAGCCATAATTTTTCTTTCTATGAATTCTCATATAATTAATCTTCAAAGCTCCTGAGGCTACAGACTTTATTTTCTTTTAGAAGTTGAAGGTACATTGGTCCTGTTTCCATGGCAGAAGCAACTAGCATAGAAAAAGATTAGGGGTCTGTACATTAAACATCTTTCAGTGCTTCAACATCTGTTAGCTGAATATCACTTTAAACCATCAATTTTGATCAAATATGTCAAGTAGTACATATATATTTACATGAGGGGAATTTTGGACAGGAAACACAAATTATGTTTGTTTAATTGTTCAGTATCGAAGTAGCATAGTGTTGGAATTAAGGTCTGTGCATTGACACAAATGACAGAGTACATAGTTTGTTTTTTTTTTTTTTTGTATGTGTTAGTCTCCTCTCCATCAGTTTCTCTTTAGTAGCAAGTTAGATGAGAAGCAGCCTAGGTTCATAAGCTTTGAGCCAGTGCAGCCAAGCTTATAGTTCATGAAACAAAGCCTGTAGAAGTATCTTAGAACAAGACAGTCAAATATCCTTGAAATATGTAAATATTAATGGTCAGGTGGATTTCTGACCATGATCAACATCATCCTGAGGCTCCATTCGTTCTTTTTGTGCTCACATGAGAAAGCTCCACAGCAGAATCCAGGGTTTTTCACATGTTCATCTGTGAACTGTCTATTGGACATTGGAAATATATCTGGCAAGCCCTTCCTTACTCTGCATGGGTTAAGTTGTGCACAAAATGTTATGTCATTATTTTAACTTTGATTAAGAAAAAAGGAGTTCTGTTATTCCTTTTTGCAGAACTGGGTTTGGTTTTTTTTGTTGTTTCAAGATACATCTTTCCTGCAGTGTCAGTTCCTCTCAAGCTCCATCAAAATTTCTTGGTCTTGGTATTCTGGGCAATGACTGCATACAGAAAACTGACACTTTCTATCTACTGTTGATGAAGGTTTTTATTTTTTAAAATAGCAAGTATTTACAGGCTAGCTATGTCACAGGTCCCTAACATTCTGAAATTTATCAAAATGACACTCCTAGAAGTTTTTAATTTACTTACACAAAAGCTAAACACAACCCCAAAGGAAGTGTTCCAATTTTCTGTTTTTCTATAGGATCAACCTCCTGGAAGAGATATTTTTTTATCATTTTATGACGATTTACAGGTATTGCAATCTGCCTTATACTACAAAGTAAGCTGCTGATCATAGTGATGTATTTGAGGATATTGGACAGAGTTCTACTAAAGGCTCTAGTGAGACCATACCACAGATGTCATCAAACTCCGAGCAGATGATGCTGACTTGTGGAGTGGAATCCTGGCACTAAAGTGGTCAATGGGAATATCACCACAGATTTGATTTGGGTCAGAATTTCACCCTGGGTTTCTTCCTGCCTGGGACTTCCTGGAATTTTGGAGTTTCAGATCAAATATAACAGACTGCAATAGCAGCCATACTGTAACCTTTGCCACATTTTCTTACCAAGATAATGAATCCATCTTAAAATACCCACAAAATTTATAGAATCAAGATAATTAATTTCCCTTACATGGCTCAGCCTTAGTCATTGCTAAATAAATGGAGTCATGCTATGCCAATAATGTCATTATAGCAAAGACTGGCACACTAGGGACGAGGCTGATGTTGTCAAAGTCATTTTAAACCAAACCTCAGTTAGTCTTTGCCACTCTTGTTTGCCAATCAAGAGAAGTCCTGTATTCTTCATAAATCTAAAGTGTAAAGTAAAAAATGAGTAGGGTAGAACAGACAGCTTGAGTATTACTTCTTGTGAAGTGGAACATTGACAGTGTTTTGCTTTGTTGCTTAAATATGGCAGGACAGGAAAACAAAGAAACAATCATAAATAATAGGTATTGCAATCACAGTCTCTGAATTGACTGTAAAATGGGTGGCTTCATATAAGAAAATTAGCCCTGCAATTCTGAAAGGCTGAGTTTGCAAAGGGCATTTAAGAACAGAATTCAGAGATAAACAAGGTAAGTATGAAGCCAGTAGCTAAGCTGAGACAGTCAGCAGAATGTGTTCCAAGAAAGGTGATGGAAAAGCAGTTTCTTTGCCTAGGTTTCGCAGCTACAGCGCAGGTAAGCATCTCAAAAGAGCAATTTTTTTTTTTTTTCTTAGTAAATAAAATGAAAATAAACTGAAATCTGCTACTTGGTTACAGTCATCAGCTGTGAAATCTGGTTTCATGCTCCTTCTCTTTGCATGCCTACTTTGGAGCCTGAACTGAAGATGAGCGCTCTTGTATTACAGGACTCTGTAATCTGTAATCTGTAGAGATTTCTCTAAAGTCCTCTTGACATACTTGATTCACTGTAAATAACATGTATTGAAGCAGGACCTTGTAACTGCCTTTGGAACCTCATTCATTTCAGAAAGTCTCCACCATTTGTCTTTTGGGTGAAGTGTTTTAGAGAACATAAATGAGATTAATAGATGTTTCAGCTGACACGGACACGAAAAACCTGATTAGAAATTTTTCAGTATTTGGATATGGAAGCTTTGAATAGCTTGATGGTTTCAAGAACAGGGATGTCATGGAGGGATTTTTAATCCTCGTTTTAAGCAATTTGGAGTTGACTCACAGGCTGAACCACAATTTGTCTTCTGTCAATTTATAGTAAGTGCTTTTTGAATCTCTCACAACTTTTGGAATCCAGGACAACTTGTGGCAGTAAGATACATGATTTCACGTTTTGCTGTACAGAAAAATTAATCTGTGTGTGTGTGTATTGAATCTGCTACATAATGGGTTAGCTCTTGTATGGTAACAAACAGGATGTTATTTTAGTAAATTAATGGTACTTAATTAACCCTTTTCACTACTCATGACTTTTGTATACCTTTATTTTATCTGTTCTTACTTATCTGATTTCGAGGCTGAAGAACCCTAAACTATATAGGCATTTACCTCCAGGATATTGTTCTCTACTTTTAATCATCCTGTCACTGTCCAATGCCTTTGCAGTTTACCATCTTCCTTTGAGATGTGAGCACACGGTGAGGTTCAGGACAGAACTGGATATGATGCTGCTGATATGAGTGCCCTATTTATTCATGTACTAAAAAAAGAGAATTTTCTGTCTTGACTGTTTCTTTCCCACTCTCTTCTAACAATTAAGTGGGGGAGGGGGGGGGGGGGCA
>NW_020799096.1:2208954-2255375 GCF_003259725.1 Athene cunicularia
GGGGGGGGGGTGCAAGCTTTTTTTGTACTAGCAAGCTGGTATTTTCACAGGGTTGTCTATTGTAATTTCAAGGCAGGGATTGGGGTTTTTTTGTTACATGGGGTAAAATGAACTGCCTGTAGCTGTGGCTGCTGCGTCAGTTTGGAGAAAAATATAGTAGTTTCTTTCTAAAACTTCAGTGAATAAGGAGGATAGCCCTCTTTCAACTTTCAGCAAATGAAATGAAATGAAAGTTTTCAAATGAATTGGCCTTAGTAACATTTTTAAGACATACATACAGATACTCTCAGTGCCTATACAGCTGAGTTTAAGCCATCTTTGTTCTTGCAGTGAAAAATTCTACACATCGGGAGTGTTTCAATTCTGAACTCTGTTCTGTATTCAGTCTGTTTTTGCAGATAAACTTTTAGTTTCATCACATTTTAGTAGGAACTGCAATCTCTTCATCAGTGTGAGCACTTCAGTGTCAGATCACATATCATGTGTGAAATGAGAATTCTTTCCATACTCAAATAGTCTGTCTGCACTTGAATCTTACTTAAATTCCACCTTTTAAATTACATCATCTTTAAGAAAGATCCTGGTGGTGTGCAGGTGCTTTGGGAAGGTGAGGAAGAGAGAGTAGGCACTCAGTTCCCACTGGCTGGCTGCATACAGGCCTGGAAGCAAATGCTCAGGAGTCGTCCATGCTGAAGCAAGGCATTCGTTCATGTTTCAGCAGGAATCTCATGTTACTCTACCAGACATTTGTTTCTATAAACATGAGAACCTTATTTTTTGTAACTTCTGATAACACTTCCCAAGGACCACACCTTTTTTGTTCTCAGCAAGAAATCCTTATGTTTTGAGGTACTTATCACGCTCGGATATGAAATTAGTCTCATAGCCAAAATTGTGTTATGTTCTTTTGACACTCTGAGGCCTGTTACGTTGACAGAAAACCACATACCAGCATGTGACAGAGACACTTCAACATTCAGTGAAATGCAAGTTCAGATGTATGCATGTTTGTCATTATGTTTCTTAGAAGTTTCCAGATCTTCCTTAGGCATAAACCTGTGTAGTTATTACCATAAAACACATTCATAAACTTCCTTGCACTGAAACTTTATTTCTTTTACAAACCAGTTCTAACTGGGAAAGCTGGTCACCTTGCTTCAGTTCCTTAGTTTCTTTAATTTGGATACTAGCCACAGTCTCCTGAAATTTGTTCATAATCCAATCCAGTGGTTTCAATGCCTTGAATGCTAGGTTTTGTTCTGAGAAGAATAAACATTTCCTGATTAGACAGAGCTAAGCAGCTATGTATTTCTTTCCTAGCTGTTCCCATCCCCTTTAAAGTTTTGTGGGCTTTGTTTTTCGTTTGTTTTGTTTTGTTTTGAGGGAGAGTCTACAGGGGGGTGTGGGCTTCTTACTTCACGGGCTTGCTAATGATAGTTTTGTATTTCTTATTGATTTCTGGCTAAGCTTAGTAGAGCAAAAAGAAGGTGGAGAGGTTGACTAGACTGCTCAGTAGCAGTATGGTGAAGAAAATCTTTTAATGAAAAAAAAAATAAAATCTAGCTCCAAAATAGGAACACTATAGTAGCATAAAGCACATGCTTTACTGAAGGTCTAGTGCCATCACCTGTTCACCATTATTCTTTTCATGCCTGGAAGTGCTGAACTGCTAAACTGAGCTGCAGTGTCCCATTGTTTTTTATACCATAGTAATGTGAGGAGGTACAACTCATTTTTAATATTGGGGATATACGGCCCTGTTGCTTCACCACTGTGGCCAGACGAGTTTAGCCCCATTGAGGGATCTAGCCAAACAGTGCAGGTCCACTACCCTGCCACTGTGGTACAAGACCTGGTTTCTGCACAGCAGTGCATTGTACACTATGAATTTATCAGCTAAATCACAGATATGTTATTTCATGATGTCACATGTTTGACTGTTCTGGGTTTGTGTGGTGTGGTTTTGGTAGCGGGGTAGGGGCTTCAGGGGTGGCCTCTGGCCAAGGCTGAGCCAGTTAGTGATAACATGTTTAAGAAGGAAAAAAAAAACCCACAACCTGCTGGGGATCCTGCAGCAGAGAGGAGAGTAGGAATCAGGGAAACACCTGGCAGGCACCAAGGTCAGAGAAGAACAAATAGGAGGAGGGGAAGGTGCACCAGAGCACCAGAGAGACCACCAGTGGAGCAGATATCCACCTGCAGCCCCTGGAGGACCCCACACTGGAGTAGGAGGCTGTGCCAAAAGAAGACCGTGACTCCATGGAAAGCCCATGCTGGAGCAGTCTGTTCCTGAGGGGCTGCACCCTGTGGAAGGGAGCCACGCTGCAGCAGTTCATGAAGAGCTGCAGCCTGTGGAAAGGATCACATCAGAGAAGTTCATACAGGACTGTCTCTCATGGGAGGAACCCCACACTGGGAGCAGGGGAAGAGTATGAGGAGTCCTCCCTGTGAAGAACAAGAAGCAGCAGAAACAGTGGGTGATGAACTGACCACAACCCCCATCCCCTGCCCCTCTGCACCACTGTGGGGGATGAGGTAGAGAAATTGGGAGCAAAGCTAAGCCTGGAAAGAAGGGAGGGGTGAGAGGGAGGTGTTTTTAAGGTATGATTGTGTTTCTGACTGTCCTACTCTGACCTGTAAATTGGTAGTATTGGTGGTGTTCAAATTCAATTGATGGGTGTTTCTTTCTCCCAAGTTGGGTCTGTCTTTTGCCCGTGATCATAATTGGTGCATGAGCCCTTCCTGTCCTTGTGTTATCCCACGAGCTTTTTGTTATATTGTCTCCTCCCCATCCCACCAAGGCAGTGGGAGGAGTGAGCATAGTGCTTAGTTGCCCGCTGGGCTTAAACCACAACATGTACGCACACATTTTAGACTTACACTATATCTAGAGTAAGTGGACTACACTTAGAGTAGGCATGTCTACAGATATGCCATGTGTCAGTTACTTTGTTAAAAATCTAGTGGTTAAAAGTTTGCCATGACTGATATTTTTTTTCATTTTTAGAATGATCAAATAAATATTCTATACTGTTCTTTTACTTCCACAGGATTTCTGTAGTTCATGATACTGAGAAGCACACAGAAACCAGGTTGCTTGCTATTGTATTCCAAAAGCAACCCAAAGAGTCAAGTCCTTTAAGGGCACACCTTCACTGATATACCAAACACCTAGATGGATTTCCTGGCACTGATGTCTTCTGACATGAAACAGCCCTCATCTTCACTGGTAAACTGTCTAGCCTTCAGATCAGGAAGGCTGCTTGTAAACAGCTTATTGCTAATCGTATCTGGACTGTTCCAGCTGCCAAAGCTTGTTAGGAATTGTTTGGTTCAAGTGCTAGCTGAAATGGCCTAGGTGATTGAATTATAGTGCCAAGAAATGTTCCTGGGCAGTGCTTGAAATTAGTGCTGCAGATGAATTTTCACTGTGTCTCAGCAGTGCACATTTTTCTTGCTACTGTTCTAATGTGTGATAGCTAGAGCCTTATGGAAGTCTAGGTCAGGTTCTACAATACTTTCTGTCTTCTGTTTATATGGGAATACGTCAGGAGTAACTCCATCCCATGAAGAAGGCTGTAAGTGAAGATCTAGAGTTTCAATTTTAGTTAATATCCTAATCTTTTTGGCAAGTGTTTTGTTACCAGGCACCCAGTACAACACCTTTGACTATTCATTCTCTTAATTTGGGAACACTAAACTGGGGATAAAATCTTGGAATTATTTTTTTTTATTCACGTAAATGGAACTTAGTGTTATGAGGAAGTGGAGATTTGGATGTGGTGGAGGTGTAAAACAACCAAAGGTTTGAAGTAAAAATACAATGAGCGTGATGGCAATTGAGATTAAATAATCATGGTTTTAAACACATTTGAAAACCTGCCTGAGTACAGACATGTTTTCCTTGACCCTCTGCAAGTTCTAAAGACTCCAGAATGACTGAGATGAAGTGCTCTTGCTAGAAGTTATTATGACAGTGGAGCCAGTTTAATTGCAAGGAGCCAATGTACAATCCCATTCACATTTCCTCTATAGAAATGAAACAGTCGATCAGCTACGGCCGAGTTCAGTCTGGCCCTTCTCTGATGTGTGATCTGTACAGTTAGGGCCTTTAGATAATTGTATCAGGCAGCCAATTCATCTTGAAACAGTGGGTATAAGAGAAAAAATAGGCTTTAAATGTCCATCTGGGTTTTGGAAAGTAGTTGTTCCAAGATGCGTCAGACCACTGTGTAATTAAGTAGGTCATCAGTGTCAATCCTCATAGCAGTTCAATTTCAGATGTGATCAGCGCAGAGTAATGAAAAGCTTTTGAAAAACATCATGTGTCTGTAACAGTGGAGAGTTTTTCAGTTCTTTTTCAGTAGTTGTCTATTTTTCAGTTTTGTTGTTTGGACAGTTGATGTTTCTATGCAGTGGCAACCAGAAGGGGGGAAGTAAGTCAATTGGGGAGTGGTTTCTCAAGAATCAGCATATGGTTATACTAGTGCATAGGCTTGTGCTCTGGAATTTGTCAAAACTGTTATCTGTTCATAGTTTTACATATGGACTCAGAAGACAATTTTTGCTTTGGGGAGTTTGCTTTCTATTATATTTATTTTAGTTTTTAATCATTATCCCCTTTTGTTAAATTGTATTTAGGAAATTTTGAGTACACGTACCTGCCAAATCATTTAATTCCCATGTAGCTCATCTTCATACCCAGTAGAGATATTTTGCTAATTTACCTTCAGAATGGAGAGTTTTTCACAAAGAAAAAAAGAAAAAAAAAAAAACATAACCAAAAACCATTTCAGTGAGAGACTTATACTTCAGAGAAGTTTGTATACATATTGCACAGGCATATCTATTAACTTTTAATGTGATAAATATTTTTTTTTAATCCAGTTTCTTTTCATGACCTGAATTCTCCCAGAAGGTAAAGTAGTAGGAACATAATGATTTCAAACTCTAGATACTTCTTGTCAAAGAGGAGTAGCCAGATTTTGGCTACACATTTCTTACTGAGAGCAAACATTGAAACTCCACACAATATTTATTTTAAAGGTTGTTACTGCCAGTTGTTCATACTGTTCATACAGTTGCTACATGGAACTGTAGCAGCCCATTGGCAAAAATCAACTATTTTTGATAATAGTATTGACATACTTTTACCTTTGTCATTGACTAAAGAGAGGAAGAAAAAAACCTAACGATGTTTTCCTTGGTTGCTTTCCTTCACAAATAAAATTACTCCCTCTAGCAATGAGTATTTTTACAAAGCTGCTTACAACATACAAGGAAGTATTAATAATGAAATTAAATTATTAAATATCCATTAAGGAAAAACAACATAAATGTTTCATAACCATATTTGTGATATAACATTTGCAGGTGCAATTTCAGTAACTAATGAATGCAATTATAACCTGGACATTTAGGTAATTTAAATGTGAAGATAATTGGATAATAGCTTGTACTAGTAAATTAATATTAACAGGAAAGTCTTTTAGAGGAAGACAAATGTAACTTGGAAACTTTTGATGTTCTTGCAAGTGATCGTTCTCCATGATTATCATCAGCATCGCTTTTGATCATTTAATTATGTTTTGATGTAACTTCAGTGTCTTCCTTGTATTGAAGAAGAGACATTGGTACTGGGATGAACTAAACTCAAGATTTATAATGAGAGCTTGATTTCCAATCCAAATTGTGTTAATGTTTCTTAAAATCGGGATTTGTAAACTTTTTTGAGATGTTTAGAGGGATGTTTCTGGTAACAAATATTATTTAAAGGAAATTTTTTTTCCTTCTTATTTTAGGATGCTGTTTTCTATTGTTAGAGAAAATCATTCTGGACCCTTTTGAGGGAGTTTTCTATTCAGTTCTCCTGCTTCCTGGTTTAAAGTTGTCATACTTGACTAATGTCAAAAATGGGAAGAACATGCATTTCTCTTGCTTTTTTTTTTTTTTCTTTCCAACTCCATTAGAGGTTTTAATACTACGAGCAATTATTTTTTCAATTTTTTCCAAGTACAGCAAAGAGAGACAACAGTTGATTCTGTTCCAGCCATTGACATTAATAGGGAACTAAGTTGACTTAAAGTAATATTTGGTCCTAGCATGAGAAAGATGTGTGTTACTGTGAGAAAAAAACACATAACAAATCAAGTTTTCACACATTTTCATTTACCACTGGTGCTAGTATGTTTTCTTTGGTTTCTAACAGTCAATATGTCCAAGTTAGTAAAATTAGGGAGAGGCAGGTCATCTCTCACAGTCTAATCCTTCTTGATAGTAGGAAATAAAAGACCTGAAAACTTTCAAATACATGAAACAAACTATTAAAAACAGTAATCCCTTTAAATCTCAAATTTTCTGGTAAAGTAGATAAAAGGTCTATTTAACAATGTTAGCAAGTACTGTATTTGCCAAGAAAAATGTGATTTAATTATTTTTTTGTATTCTATTGAGTGTAAGCTGGTTGGAGATTCCCCAGATGATTTCTTTCCCATCTCGAATCTCGAGTCCTCAAGTCTTGCTTGAAAAAAAAAAAAAAAAAAAAGGTAGGGGACAGCTCATGCTGGAAATATGGCATGTGCTTTATTCTGTAGGGGTGAACTGTTATCTAACAACTGAAAACATATGAAGTTTCACTGATATTATGTCATAATCACAACAGTCATATTTTTCTATGCTTACAGTCTGTTGCAAAATTAGTTGTGCCTCAACTGGCATCAGGATTCTAGAGGATTTCTAGTTGGTGAAACAGTGAAGGCAAGATTAAAAGTCACCTTGTCTAGTGTTATTGTCACAGAATACATATCCATTTTTTTACGCTTTTGAATGTATTCTCCATCCTTTAACAAAACTACAAGCTTTCTCTTTGAGTTTAATCTATTTCCACAGATTTTGCATCTGCTCCATGTTTCAGTCTACATGTGTTAATGCCATACACTGCAGGCAAAACAAACTCTTTCATTAAGTTATATTCAATTATTGGAAATATACTGCCCATGTTTTAAAATGCTTAGTTTTTAATCTCATATTTCAAAAAACTGGGCATATTAATAACAATGGTGAGACCTAACAAAAACTGTCCCTGATTTGAGTGAGGAGTTGGACAAGATGTCATCCAAAGGTTCCTTCCTATGTTGTTCGAGTGATTCAGCTCTCCAAAAATCCAAAACAATGGTACCCAAAAAAACACTTATTGCTGTGCAGTCGGTTTGCTTAGTGAGGATTTAGGTGATCAAGCTCTTGATATCATGCAGCTAAAATCAGAATTTCAAGGACATAATAAAAAAAATCTGACGATAAAGGAATTAATCTGCATTTAACATGGATTTTAAAAAGAAACTTGAAGGGCACATCTTGGGAAAAAATAGATATTTTGAATAATTTATAACCTCTCAAATATGAAACAGGAGCAGTCTTGAGCAGTGTCTTGTTTGTGGTTTGAATTTGATTTTACAAGTGCCAGCAGTTTATTTTTTTAATTTTAATTTTTACATAGGCAGCTTTTAATCAAGGGGGTGTACTCAGGCACTCCCTGTCATGACTTAACCCCAGCCAGCAACTAAGCACCACACAGCCACTTGCTCATCCCACCCTGTTCCCAGCGGGATGGGGAGCAGAATCAAAAAAGCAGTAAAACTCATGGGTTGAGATAAGAACAGTCTAATAATAACGAAATTAAAATAAAATATAATAGCAATAATAATACAACATAATAATTATTATTATCTTGAAAAGGGATATGGCAGAAAGAGAGGGAAATAAACCCCAAGAAAAGAGAAGTGATGCACAGTGCAGTTGCTCACCACCCACTGACCGATGCCCGAGCAGCGATCCGCCCCTCCCGGCCAACTCCCCCAGGTTATGCACTGAGTATGATGCTCTATGGTATGGAATAGCCCTTTGGCTAGTTGGGGTCAGCTCTCCTGGCCATGCCTCCTCCCAGCTTCTTGTGCACCTCCTCGCTTGGCAGAGCATGGGAAACCGAACAGTCCTTCAGATAAGCACTACTTAACAACAGCTAAAACATCAGTGTGTTATCAGCATTACTCTCACACTAAATCTAAAATACAGCACTGTACGAGCTGAAATCAGGACACTCCCATACTGCTGTATTAATGATAAATATCAAGATACCTGAGACTGTCCAGGGAATAGAAAGTATGGTGGGCTTTCTAGACATGTTTTCCACGAGAAGATTTTTTTTTTTTTTTTTTGAGTCAGTAGAAGCAAACAAATTGAAGGGTTCATTTGAACTGCCATTGAATTTTCCACTCCTTATTGAGTTCACATTCCTACCTACCTGAGCAAAGACTATCAATCAAAACCTCATGAAAGTTAAAGGAGACAAAGCAGTCAACAGCTGTAAGAAAGGACTGCTTTCCTTGCTTAAATCTTATGACACAGTTCACGGATCAATGGACTATCCGATCAGTAAATTATCTGATTTTCCTAAATGGCAGAGCACTGAGCACTTACTGCATGAACCTTAGATCACTGACAGAACACAAAGGCAGGGATCTTTGCAAGATGAGATAAAATCATTGGTACAGAGCATATCTCAGATATGTGTGAGAAGATAAGCTGTATGAAATGAGGGGACAGTAAATCTTCTTTTCAGTATTTGTCAAAAGGTTGTACATTGTCCCGCCATCTCCATCTCTTAGAGGAGAAGTAATAACAAGCATGGTGTAGGATTCAGGGTTTAAGAAGAAGGTAAGGATTTCATGAACCCACAGCATTTGATGATCCAGATTAAGCATTTTAAGGTCATGTACTTAAAAGTTAATGCCTTACAGAGCAGAGAACAAGCAGAGCATGGAAAGTCATTCAGAGCTACAGGTTCTGGAGCTTTATTTTCCACTCTCTCCCATTGGGAGTATTGTTTGTTTACTTGTTTTTTCTTACTAAAAGCAAGCACTCAACCATGTTTATCTTTCTGGGTAGAAGATCTCCTGAAGAGCAAGTGAAATTTTAATGCCACAGTCCTGGATGACTTTATGGCTTATCTTGAGACATGGTAATTATTTTGCCAATCAGTGTAGTAATACTTCCGACTTCAACTGTTTGCTTATAGATTAATACAGGATATTTATTATCTAGCCTAATTTTCTATCTTTTCTTATTCTGAGCTGCAGTAGCATAAGCAGAATAACTAGAGCTTTCATAAGCAATCAAAAATGGTAATTCTAAGGTGTCGTGCGCATGCAGGTGAAATATTTCATCCGTCACTACTGAAAAGTGTAAAGCACTTACATGAAGAAGAAAATATAAAAAGTGTTTTGTGGGAGACATCAGCCTGCCAGCCTTAAACAGCCTCTGAAAAGCAGCAAGGCTTTGATGAGTAACAGGCCTTGGGAGAAAGATAAGAAACTCCTGAGTTGTGCCAAGCTGGTAGGGAAAAACAGCGGAGAGCTGCAACACTGAACTGTGGAGAAGTCCTGGACTGTGAGAAGTTACCGCTGCATGAACAGCGCATGAACAGGAAGGTGATTGTTCTGCACAGCGTGTGTTAGAGGGGTCTGATGCTGATAGGAGAAAAGGTTGATAGCTGTCTAATTGCTCATTTGCTAATTATGAAGTAAGAGCTTTGGCGAGAGTATAAGTATGTGCTATTGTAATAATAAATGGTCTTTCCTTCTGCACTTCAGTGGAGAGTCCGTGCCTCAGTTGCCACAGTGTTTCTATTGCCATCATTTTTTAATTTCTTTAATTTGATGGCAAAATAAATTTTGACTTGATATATTACTTCACTCCAAGGAATATGGATCATGCCCTATGTCCAGTGAAAATATCGTATAGAAAAGCCTCTTCAAAAATGAACTGTTATGGAATGAATAAAAGTAGAGTTTCATTTCCATAAGCATTTGCTTATCTTTAAGTCCCAAAAGTAAGCACTTCAAAATAAATATATGCTTAAAACACCTGATGTGAAAGTAGATGCCATGTACCATGTCCTGATACCTTGATGTAGACAAAAGCAGAACAATGTAGACAAGTAAGGATAACAGTGCTTTTTTTTTAAAAAAAAAAAAAAAAAGGACTGATGCAAAAGAGCTTTTAGTTAGCCAAATAGTCTGTACAGTCAGCGTCACTTAAAATTAGGCAGTGAATAAAAAATAGCCAGAAGAGTAGAAAATAAACAATTATTTCTTTGCATGGAGTTCCATTAAAGAGATTAATGGAGCTCTTTACCATGGTATAAATTGCACGGGCTTTTTGTACAAGTCATACTGACTTTAATATATTTTCTGTAAATAATTTCTATATAATTCTTACAATTAAGCGCATATAAAAATACTCAGAATATCTGTAGGATGACTATTCTTTTTCCTTCTGTATAGTGTAATGCAAAATAAATTTATAAAATGCATATACATATATATAAAAAGAACAGGATGAATGTGAGTATTTTAATTTAAACTTGAATTATAATTCTCAAAATCTTTTATGGCAGGACTGCATAAACCTCTTCCAAATTACATCTCTCATGTATTTTACTCAGCTTGCAGTCAATTAATCTTCATCCATGGTAGATACATCAACTTGATCAAAACCATCTTGGAATAAATTGCTGCCATTTGAGTAAAAGTAATTTTCTGATTACTTACATTCCTCTTTCAGTTAGGTACAGTGTTATCTATTTCTATGGTTTTGGGAAACAGTGTGTTCTAGGGGATTGAGTATCTAGGTTGTAGCCATTGAAACCCTGATCTTTGAATCATAGTTATTTTATTTTAAGTGTCTCTTTTGGCCTTGGTCAAATGGTAACATTTTTATTGTCAACTTGTACATTATTGCAAAGACTAATATTTTATGAAGGGTCACCTTTATATATCTTGAATGCTAGATAATGGCAGACTTTTTGTATGATTGAGCAAAAAAAAAGTCTGTTCTAACTCCTGTGTAGGTGTCTGAAGAGACTCCTTTTGCACTGTACTTTCATGTTCAAATAGCATTTATACTCCCCATTTGCTGTGTGTCAGCAACTTATAATTCAGGCTTCAGATCACAGATTTTTCTAAGTTGTAAATCTTCTAGTAAAGATCAGTCAGAAACTAATTTAGAATTCTGAAACTGTCTGCAGTGATACGTTAGGAAAATAATATTGGTGTATATTAAAGAATGAGCTAAAAAAAAAAAAATCTAATTTTTAACATACGAAAAAAGCAAGGATGAATTTTTGAAGAATTCTGTACTGTTACTGGCAGTACATCCAGCATCATTGCCACTTGACCTTACCTATAGCTTGCAGTTCTTCCCACCTGAGACAACTTAGTGTGCTCTGACATTTGACAAGCTGCAAAAAGCCATAGGAAGTTTGCTGCCTGACCTTCTGGGTGAAGTCACTAAGACATTCTCTATTGTGCTAGGTTGTGCCCAGCCAGCTCAACAACAGACAAATGTCAAGAGGCTTGAGAATAACAAAGAACCTGTTGAGGGTAACCAAGTTATGATGCACGAATCAGGAATTTAGCTCAGGTCATGCTGAATTTTAGTCATGGAGCACAGATAACCTACAGCTGTAGCTGTGTGAGCTAAAATAAAGGATGGTGATTGAAATGTGCCAAAATATATTTCACTGCAATGCATTAAAGAAAGTGGCTAAGAAGTGATTAGGGAGGTGGGACACCCAGGCTGAAGATTTTAGAACTATGTCCTTACCTAGGGTTAGATTCCTAGCCAGCTTCAAAGCAAATAATGTAAGTCCCCTCATTTTCAAAATAACTTACCAGCTACTTGTCATATTAAAATAAATAGGAATTTTTGGTGTTTGCCAAATCCGAAAATCGAGTTGTTTTTACTAAGGTTTTCTCAAGCCTAACTTCATTTTACTTGCATAAGTTTTGGGGATAATATTTAGTTACCTAAATGTGAAGTGGTCCTGAATTTTGTTTCCCTGTCCCTAACAAGCTTTCTGTGGGTCCTTATCTTGCTTGGTGTGGCCTGACTTTTCAGAAGAGTGTTTTGATAATGCAGTTACCATTGGCGATCAGGAGGTCACGCCAAACACTTGACATCAGAATTCTTAAAAAGGAGGCTATCTCAAGTGACGCATCCAAAACAAGATCCCTTTAAAAGAAACATTTATCATATTTGTTCTGATATACTCTGTAAGTTGTAGTAATAACCCTACAGTCCTGTTTTCAACACCTTAACGAAGTTGTTGAAGCCCTGTGTTAGAATACAGCAGGAATTGTCAGAGGAGTGTAAACAGTATAAATGACAAAACTGCATTTTTCCATCATATGTATTACTTGTTTATTTTCCAAACTAATGAGAGTGAGCCTTAACTACATTACTATTTTTACTGTAATTTGTAGATAAGAGATTCATGCATAGCAATTCAAGATAAAATGATCATGTTCACTTTACCACTTCTGACAGCTCTGGAGCAACTTTGAGATAATTACTCTAGTATTATACGAATATGTGTAATTTCTTGAGGTCCTGCTTCTGAAGTGATAAGAATAATTAAATAATAGAGGTTATGAATGTAATGAAAGAATCACCTTTCAGTTGCTCTTGTGCTCATTTTTTTTTTTTTAAACTATTCTTCCATCTCCTGTCCCCTGTCCTCAGGGATATAATTATAGCAACAATATTCTTCCAGAGTTGTATTTATACTCTTATCGAATTCCCCATTTATAAGTGATACCAATATGAAGAGGGTGCAAGGAGGCTATTAATAGTACTGTATAGCAAGTGATGTCCATGTTTTACTTTTTCCTGAAAAAAAGCGACTCAATAGCCCTTATTTTTAGGTCAGCTATTTTCTTTCTATAATAAAGTTCACCAGTGTTGAGATCATCACATTTTTTCAGTGGGGGGAAAGGTTCTGACCTGTGACTAAAAGACATTTACAAAGGAGCCAACTGTCTGGATTATTTAAAGGAAAGCGGTTGGTTTTTGCTGGTTTACATGCCTAAAGAAGAATTTAGTATCAAATAAAATGCTACTCGTTGAATGGAACAATCTGTTTCTCTACTCCTCAGAACCAGGCAGTGTGGACAGAGTGCATCCCAGTAGAATTCACCTTACCAGTTGTATTTTAATTAAAATGTTGCAAGAATCATTGAAAAATTATAGAAAACATTTAGCATTCTGAGGAAGTAGGGTTAGGAGATACACTGCTGATGTTACCAAGCAAACTGCTATTTTAACATTTCCAACCAGGAACATAGAAATACGAATGAGTCACAGCAAACAGCAGATTTCTACAGCTCATGTTCTTCATCTTTTCCATGGATTTGTGGTGGACTGAAATGGATGTACTCACTGAATTTTCTTCATGTCCATAGCATAAAAGATAGGCGTAAGTCTGTTGTTATGTTATACTCTCTGGCCATGTTCTTTCAGCTATTGCACACGTAGAACTTGTAATGTTTAATATCAAATGTACTTATTTAAAGATAACTGATATTACACAGGATTTCTGATTTAGCAGAATGATAGTATATTGGATAACACAGTATTTAAAATATATGTAGCAATTGCAATATACGTTTCAATCACAAAACCAGTATAATTCCCATTACCAGTCTCTATAATGTGCTCACTGTCACAATGCTTGGCATCCCAAATCAACATGAGTTGAAGCCAGCTTCAAAAGTTCCTGTCTTCAAAAAACTTTTGATAGTTCAGTTTTTATACTCTATGTTGGGCTGAGCCTTCCCCCACCGCACCCTGGGCTGGTGTGGCTAACTCAGAGAGACATTCACAACTCTTAATGAACTCAGAAACATTTACACCACCAGTTGATCCACTGAACTGTTGATGGCTGTTTAGCTAAAGCAAAGGCTACCTTCCCCCTTTGTGTTGAGATAAAATCAGCTTTTTTACAACAGCTGTGGTCAGTCACATTCTGCATTATTCCTTGAGCTTCAGGGGAAAGTTGTCCTTGCTCATCTCCACTGAGCCTTCTTCCATTTTAGTCACAAGTTTCTAATTTCTTTGAGTGTAAACTCTGATATTCCAAGTCTCCATCAAACCTATAGCTCCACAGCTTAGCACACTGACATTACCCACCTTTTTATCATTAAAAGAGTTTGTTTGTTTGCTAGTTTATTTCTAAACACATCATTTTACAATATTTATTTATGTAGTGGCACATTTATGTTGAGGTTATTGTGTAACTTAAAACATTTTTCATTCTCCTGAAAGCTACCATGAAAAAAATTGTGATCCTAAGTGAAAGACTACATTCCTACTCTTTCCCTTGATACTTAATATTGACTAAAATAACAGTATGCTTTATTTACTTATTGATC
Source organism: Athene cunicularia (assembly GCF_003259725.1). Classification (NCBI taxonomy): domain Eukaryota; kingdom Metazoa; phylum Chordata; class Aves; order Strigiformes; family Strigidae; genus Athene; species Athene cunicularia. Next base: position 2,223,222 of record NW_020799096.1, read on the forward strand.
AAAAACACTTACTTGGAAAAAAAAAAAAAAAGTGATTGGCCTTTCAGCTGTTTAGGTAAAATTTTGCAGGGCTGGTTTCAACTTCTTAGTGATTAGTGTGATTTTTATTCTATATTGCAATTCTAACTTCTACAGTTATTTTTACTGTTCTCATTGTATTAGCCAAAGTTTGTACTGCTGAATCATCTATATAGAGCAGACTTGGCTTTAAATTAGCAGTCCTGAATACCGATAACAGTGTAACTATGGCAAGAAGACGTTCCTGTCAGCATACCGGGATCAGCATTTGTGAAGCCCAGACAGGTCTTACAGCCTTCACTGGACTCTCTGCTGATCACAGTAGGCTTCATTACCCTGTTGCCTCTGTGAAACAAAAGGGTATGTCTTTAGACAGCTGCAAATTACCCTTGCTGGAATGCAACAGAGGTCTGATGTATTTATTACGTGTCTGTGCTCCAAGCAATACATTTGTTTAAACTTTAAGTATATACTTTAAATATGTATTTCCAACATATGATACCTATTTCTTTATAATAATGATTTCTATTAGGAAAATGTAGAAAGGATAACCAATAATCATTACAGCCTTAGTCAGTGCCAACACTGATGGCTGATTTGACAGTTAATGAACCAATATGATACTGAAAGTCCATAATGTTCCAGTGAGCCAGTCATTAAATGCAATAATGAAAGTTTTTTGAATGGATTATTACTGTTCTAAACTATATTTAGTGAAGACCGAGTGGATGGGGCCCTCTATAGGCAGATAGGAGCAGCCTCACGTTCACAAGCCCTGGTCCTCACGGGAGACTTCAACCACCCTGATATCTGTTGGAGGGACAATACAGCAGGGCACAAGCAATCCAGGAGGTTCATGGAACGCTCGGATGATAACTTCCTTCTCCAAGTGATAGAGGAGCCAACGAGGAGTGGTGCTGTACGGAACCTTGTTCTCACCAGCAAGGGGGGGCTGGTGGGGAAGGTGAAGTTCAAGGGCAGCCTTGGATGCAGTGACCATGTAATGGTGGAGTTCAAGATCCTTGGGGCAGCGAGGAAGGCGCACAGCAAGCTCGCTACCCTGGAGTCCAGGAGAGCAGATTTCGGCCTCTTCAGGGATCTGCATGGCAGAGTAGTGTGGGATAAAGCTCTGGAGGGAAGAGGGGCCCAAGGGAGCCGGTTAATATTCAAGGATCACCTCCTCCATGCTCAGGAGCAATGTATCTCAACAAAAAGGAAATCAGGTAAGAACACCAGGACGCCTGCAGGGATGAACAGGGAGCTCCTGGACAAGCTCAAACACAGAAAGGAAGCCTGCAGAGGGTGGAAGCAAGGACAGGTAGCCTGGGAGGAATACAGAGAAATTGTCCAAGCAGCCAGAGATCAGGTTAGGAAGGCCAGAGCCCTGACAGAATTAAATCTGGCCGGGGATGTCAAGGGCAACAAGGAAAGCTTCTATAGGTACATCGGTGATAAAAGGAAGACTCTGGAAAATGTGGGACTTCTCCAAAAGGAAACAGGAGACCTGTTTACCTGGGACATGGAGAAGGCACAGGTACTCAGCAACTTTTTTGCCTCAGTCTTCACTGACAAGTGCCCCAGCCACACCGCCCAAGATGCAGAAGGCAAAGGCGGGAACTGGGAGAGTGAAGAACTGCCCACCCTAGGAGAAAATCAGGTTCGAGACCATCTAAGGAACCTGAAGGTGCACAAGTGTACGGATAGAATGAGGAGTAACAGTTTTAAACTGAAAGAGGGCAGATTTAGATCCTCACCAGGTGGTGAGACACTGGCACAGGTTTCCCAGAGCAGCTGTGGCTGCCCCCTCCCTGGCAGTGTCCAAGACCAGGTTGGACGGGGCTTTGGGCTACCTGGGCTGGTGGAAGGTGTCCCTGCCCATGGCACGGGGTTGGAACTAGACGGTCTTTAAGGTCCCTTCCAACTCAAACTGTTGTATGATTCTATGATTTGTAGCAGACATTTCCTTCTCAATATTTACATTATAGAGCAAGCGATTTGGGAATTTAGTAATTCCTGTGTGTTTAACAAGCAAATTTCCAAGCCTACTGTGTTACACTAGCTGAGTATTTGTTATCAACTGATCCAACAGAGTACCTGTCACAGTTTTTCCTGCTGGTATATTGACTTATATTTTTGTTTCTTTATACTGACAGCCATAGAGGGTTATGATCCATTTCAACACTGCTTAATCTCAATTTAAAAGTTGTGAATTATATTTGAGAATATGAAAAAGGGAGACTAACAGCAGAGGTGTGATAACCATGGGAATTCAAATGCTACTTTCACCTTCATGCTGACCTCAAGTAACACTTTATTACATTCCTGGAGGATTATGCCGAAGGCAGACAAAGTTTAAAATCAATCCAGGGCTAAACAGGAATTCAGACTAACTCTCAATCTTTCTACAAAGCTACTCTATTTACTCACTGCCTCCAATCCTATTTTCACTCATTTTAGCACAAGAGAACTTCTGGGAAACAATTCCTTGTAGCTGAAACCCCGGTCTACAGATTAATTAACCCTCTTTTCCAGAAACTCTTGACCTTTTCAGAGCAATGTACAGAGCAGTGTCATGCTAGAGCACGTCTGTAAAGTTAAGCTTGCTAATGTAGCAAGCTACAGAATTTCGTTATCTTTATAGACAAGGACAAGGTACATCAGTCAGACTTAATCTGAATTTGGCCCAGAATTTTGTGACAATTCAGCTCAACCAGTGTAAAATGCAGTTCTTTGTCTCCCTCAGGTATAGGATCATAGTCAGCCTCATGATAGCTTACTTGGTTTTTCACAGCTCATCTAACATAATAAAACTATGTAGTAAGGCAAAAGCCTAGAGAATTTTGGCTTTCCTTGGGGACATGTTTGATTTCGGTGTTTTGATTTCTACATCTTTAAATCAGTCTATGAATAATAACAAAAAGAAGTTAATTCTTTTCATTTGTTCTTCTATATGTTTTTCAAAATCCCCGTCTTCTGCATATTCTACATATTTCACCACCACTTGCTGCAGCATTGAAGTCTACCATAATTAGTTAATGCACATTCTTACAAATGGAAGAACTGGGGCACAGAAAAGCTAGGGCCTAGATTTTCAGATGTATTTAATGACCTCTTTCTCATTGATTCAATATCCATAAGTGACTGTAGGGGAGTGACATATCTAAGTATCTGTAAAAATCTGGGCTACGTAATTTAAACAAAAGCATGTAGGAAATGTGTGTTGCAACAGCATATTAAGTTTAGGTCTTTAAACTTTAGACCATGCATTTCTTTTTACCACTAGATTCAATTCACTTAGTAATACTTAGAGTTGAATTACAGTTGTTATTATTCAATCAAATTGAAAGTTTTTATCTTTATGTTTTAAAAGACTGAAGAATACTGTCATTTTTTTATTTTTTGACAAAGCATTCTTGTATTTTGGCTTAAAATTAGTGCCAGATTGTGGTCTCAAGAACAGAATTTCTTTGTTCTTGTTAGATTTGCTATTAAAGGCGAGTTCAAGGTACAGTTTTTGTTCTTGAACTTATCCTGAAGTTTACGTAGCTGCATTCTTAGTCACTATATCAGTTTGTCATCAAAGATGTTCTATTCAGACTATTTTGAAAGGCTTCATTCAGTTTAGGAATATGCAATATCTTGAGCTGTAAAATAAAAAAATGGATGACTACAGATTTAATGGCTGGCTTAAATAGTTCAATTTTTTTCCATCGTTCCATTATGGTGAAGCATCCATTTTAAATACTGAGGAAATTCAACGTCATTAAGAGTTCTCGAAAGACTACATAAAGGCATGGCAATAAGTTTTGTCATCTCAAGATTAAAAAGACATAGTTTGTTGAGTTTATATTTTGTCATTTTTAATTTTACTTTAGAGATAGTGTTAACTGCCTTTCATGTGGTTGTGTCTTGAGATACACAACCCTAAACATATTTCCACACTAAGATAATGTCTTCCTTTCCAAAATGCTCCACATTTAGCCACCACAACTTAAAAAAAAAAAAAAAAAAAAAAAAAAAAAAAAGTGTTCCCATTTCTTAAATAACAGTATGAATCATATAAATTATAGAAGCATGCATAAACCAAATGTTAAGAAGGATAGCCTTTGGGTTATAAAGAATCACTGGAAGCAAATAAATGAGAAATCAAGACTTAACACTGGAGAGGAAACAGTCAGCAAGTATTTGATTACTCTTAATCAAGTAATAACCACTTTCACCTGTTGTGTAACTGGTTTACGTCAGTTAATGCAGAATCTCAATCAGAGTGAATTAAAATCATATAGAAACCAGGAGAGCATATATTATAATAAGAAACTGTGTTTGTGTGTGTGGTAGAGAAAGGTGGAGACAGGTTTTCTTTCATTTGGTAGAAGAGTTAAGAACAACCTAATGTTGTATGCTTCAATTTCTGTCACTTTGTGATTTCTGTATTTTTAAATTGATCACCAGAGGACAGTTTTAATCACTTCACCACTGGAAGAGTGTTGATTGTGAAGTTTTGGGGGGTTGATTCTCTTTAGACTTACACTTTTTTAATCACAGTATCCGTTATCTAAGCTAAGACCGTCTTTGTTGAAAGACTTGCCTAAGTGATGGGATAAATATTGAGATTTAAGGGTCCTAGCAGATTTTTTCCAAGTCTCTCACACAGCACTTGTGAATGGAGTATAAAGTTGTTGCATGTCTTGCAGCCTTTCAGCTCCATAAGCACAATAAATGCTGTTTACTCAGTTATTAAATAGGTAGGTTAAATGTAGTCTAGTACAGAAAGGACAGGTATCCTTTCTTCATTAAGATAAGTTGAAACAGTTTTCTCTTTCAGTGTAGTGAAGACATGCTAATTTTATGTACCCATCTTTTGTAACTGAAAATGAGATCCAGCTTAGATGACTGTACCTGCAATGTGAGTGCTAGAAATTCACATAAAGGCTGCATAACCTTTTGTCTGTGGCTGTCAAGGTTTATATACAGGTTATGCCCTCACATTGTTGTTTGCATTTCTGAAACCTGAGCTCTGATGCAGTTTCCATCTGGGGCCTTATTCCTGAGTAGAGTACAGTTTACTTGTGATCCACAGTAAAAAAATCTTTAAGCTTTGAAACACTTTGTCAGAAAACAGTATTTTCAGCACTACAAGCTAGATTAATTAGTGGCCATATATAATTTCCAAGTCATGGAACTCCAAACTTGCTCATAATAAGCTGTGTGCTCCCTGTATGTCTGCCAATTAGACAGAAAAATATTAAAAGGGTAAGAAGTGAAGGCAGTTTAATTTTACATTGTACAATCAAAAGGGTTGTTGTTTCCAGATAGCATCACAAGGGACTTAATAACAGTTACCCATGAGCAGATATTGTCCATCAATTATCGACTGATGTAAAATATAGAAGCCAGCCACATTCTTTCACTGCATTTGGATTATCACTGTATGCAATTACTGAGGGAAAGTTTTCTATTGTCCAAGTCAGTGACTAAAGTTTGTGGTTTACTTATATCTATCATTTTATGTGACCAGTCTCATTATTTTAAAGATAAAGGCCAGCTTTTCTTTGTGTTATTTCTTTGTGGTTAGATTTACGTACAAACATGGAGGTGGCTTGAGGTTGCTACAGTTACTGACTGTTCGGTTTTCTGTAAGATCCAGGCAACCAGGAAAATCAGCACAGATTATTTCATCTTCTGTTGTCTCTCTGCTAACAGATCATTTACTTAGGATAAGGGCATGGGAAGTTAGGAAGAAGGTGGAGAATAAGAAGTCAAATCCATGAGAACTATTCTCTTCAACCATCTTTCACAAGCCTTGGCTATTATATGAGTGTAACTAAGGACAGTATTTGTTTGATGGAATGCAGGCATATAGATATATAAATATATACAACTATTGTCTCCTGAAAGCTACCGTATAATAAAGCATTGTCTGTGCTAAGCGTGTATCTTTAAATCTATCTCGTGAGAAGTACTAACCTTTCAGTGAGCCAATAAGACCCTAGTAAACACATTACTTTTGTCAGTAGCTTTGTAGATTGGAAACGACATAGTTAACATCTTAAAAATAGACCATTTTAACCTAGGTGGATGTTAAGGGAAGGAGATTGAATTACCTCAGTGTAAAAGAACACTTACAGTTATATGACATTATTGTTATTTTTTTTTTTAGAGACAGTTGAAGAAATTATTTTAGTGAGCTTTGTTGTTGCACTGACAGTACAGGCACCCAGATATCATAATGCTAGATGAATAAAATCAAGCTTCCTCAGTCAATGAAGCAACATTTTTTCATCTTCTTTTGGGAAAAAAGTAGACTTCAGGAAAGATCTCTGACAGGGTTGAAGTATCTGTGTTTTCGAGACAGCCTGCTGTATACTTTTAAAGAGAGTAGGAATAAAACTCGGTGCCCAGCAGAGCCTACTTGATTTCTAATAGCTTCAGCAAGTGCTTCCTGGCAGAATGGAGAAAGTCTGGTGTAACTGCTACTGGCTGTACATGCCTTTGCGGCAGGTGCAAATGTTCTCTCTTGTTGAACACCAATGGTAGGTGAACTAGAAACACAGAATGAGCCTTATTTTTTTTTTTTTTTAATGGTATTTTCATTCTTTTTACTAAATGAGCAATTTCCTTTTATTTCTGTTTCCACTTTGCAACAAAATTTCCAGGTAGGTTGTTATTTTAGCATATATAATAATACACCAGTTCAGGTGTGACTATTTAAGGTTTTCTTCTGTTTTTTTAGACAGAATACAGGACACATTCACCAGTACATTTCAGCAGATTTGTGCCAGCCTGGTGGCACAAAGCAGCCATGAACCTGACTTAACAGACCAGTTAAACTGGGTTTATGGCCTCTTTGGGTTGTTGGAATATTGCAAAACAGCTGGGTGCATTGCTCATGTATCTGGCCCTAAATTGCTTCCGTGGTATGAAATAATGTTGTATGACTGTCCCATGGAGATCCTCTCAAAACTGCATTCTTTAGGTGACTTTGCACCAGCAAACTTGTGCTTTAAGGCACCTGATGTATACCACATTAGATAGTGTTCATGTTGGTCGACCTGATGTACTTCAAAAGAGATGATAAACACCATCATTAATCTCATTTCAGTTAAAAGGATAACTGACTGAGACATCAGATCCATCTATAATATTATAGTACAAATCAGGCATGTACTTTCAAATTAAACCGTTCTGGAGCACACATTTAATGTGTTTTGAATGAAGTGAAGCAGGCATCTGTACTCTGGGAGCAGCCCTTCTGCATCCTAACAACTAATGAGCATTCAGTCCATAGGGCTAGACTACAGTTCAGCCAAAATACCAAGCCCTGCCCTGTCATTCTGCCAAGTTGAATGCCTTCCTTTACATGATATCACCACTGAAGATTTTGATAGATCTTTCTCAAGCTTTTCTCTTTTGCAACTTTCTTTTTTTAACAATTGTATTTTAACAATGTGTTCCAACTCCAGCTGCTCGCCTCAAGGGCTGTTTGTATGTCCTCTGGATCTAGAGTTCTCAAAGTCTGCACATGCACACTAGTGTGTGCGCTCATACTCTGTCTCTCCGCTTACCCCAAAGAATCATAGGTTGAGACCTCAGATTACTGAGGTAATTATCTGCACGCTGAGGCTTTCGTACAGACATGTCAACATAAAGCCAGTGCAGTGACAGTCATTGCATAGGGAACTCTCAAGCAATTTCATGCTTAGTAACTGTCAAGACAAACCTTTTTTGTGTCATATTTCCCAAATACTTACTACTAAGGGTCATATGCTCAAGGCACATCTTTGTGGCAGATTCATGGTGACAATCATTAGCTATTGATCTCCTATTCCCTAATGCAGTGCTTCCACTTGTTTTTGTCTTTCATCTGGTACTGGGGGAGGTTGAGCCAGAGATGAACTCTCCTCCTGTAGAGAAAACATGAGATTTTCCAACTCGACATTAGAAGGAAAAGCAATGCTGAAGATGGATTGAATCAATTAGAGGACAAGGCAGTATGCTTAAATGTGTAGACCACAGGTTTACTATTGTTGCCCTATGTACTTACATTTTAATTACCATCAGCTCAAGCCAGCGTAAATCTTCAAGCACTACACATTATGAGATGCTAATTAGTAAAAGGGTCTTGCACTGAACATTGGCTTCAGTTTACAAACTAATTGAAGATTTTATTCCTGCAGATTGTATCACAGCAATCCAATCTTGAGTTGAAAACAATGTAAATTTCATTAACAATGTCCACATCCCCCGCCCCAAAAGTCCCATTCTTTAGGCCAGATGGAGATGGTATTAAGAAAATAAAATGTTTGTACAAACAGCTGTTATATGATCAGTTATTAGCAGATTAAAATCCTAATCTACATGCAGATTGCAAACTCAAATAAAAATTGCCAATAAAAAGAAAAGATAAAATCACCCTTTACCTTCTGACTGATGTTTTCAGTAGCCAGCAATTATCCATGGTGCTTTAGCTGTCTCGGTGTCTCAGTTTGTTATTTTATTCTAGCTTTCATCCAGGTCCTTTGGTTAGTCCCTTATTCCATACATCCTTTTGTTACTTCCAACAAACTATATTCTAAAAGCAATAATTTGGAAACACAATTTTGGTTGCCTAGTCAATTCTAATTTATTTTTGCTTAGATCCAAGGTGACAAACATTTGCATGATCAATTAAAAGAGATTGCCATAATGGCTTCCCGATATTGTTGGCTCTTCAGGGGGAACAGTAGATTCTGACCATCTCTTACTTGATTGTATTACATCTGTTTAACTTTATGGCTCTGAATTGAGTTAGATTTGACTTTTAAAAGCAGAATATAGTATGGAGGCAAATAGATAGTAAATATAGACAAGTTCTTTGGTGAGGCCAACAAATACTCATACCCACTCTTACCCAAATCATTGTATCTTCATAAAGAACAAGGGGGCTATACGCCTTTTGGGAACTGTTCCTGACTCCCTTCCTACTGAATCATGTTCACAATTTTGGGGGGAGAACAAGTTAGCTCAGACTAAAGACATGCCAGAGACCATTCATGTAGTGTAACTATGTGGACAACAGCTCTCCAGTTCCAGAAAACATTCAAGTGGCACATTCATTCTGTGAGCAGAGGCAGCTGTTGTGTCTCTGTGCAGGTCTTTCAACCATGAGCTATGAGGTGACTCATGCTTAGCTGACAGTTGGTATTGTTACGATACTGGAATCATATAAATGACCAGTTTCTAGATTTCATTTTATTAATTAAAAAACTTACACTTTATTAGCAACAACATAAAAATAAATAAGTTGATTTTTCATGTTTTCAGAGACTGGGTAGCTGTAGCAAGGCCTTTCAGGTGTCCATTATGTGCCATTGACTGTAAGTAATGTATTCTTACAATTTACAGGTGTCACACAGATTTTGTGAATTTATAGGGCCAAATGACATAATATTTATGAATCGCAGTCCATTTTGCTAGCAACATTAAGACTGAAATCTGTTTTTCATGCTACAGTGAATTCATATTCTGTCTGAACTTAGAAGATACACTTTACACTAATGAAATTATCTTTTATTCTGAATCTTCAAACATAAAAACAAATCTGAAGAACTCACCATTGCAAAGAAAAAAAATGTTTTTAATCTGGAGTGAGTTTTTGATCAAATCATATTTTTATAGCTTCATCCCATATGTGGTTTACAGCAATTCACAGATGGCTGTGCATTCACATGGACAAGTACTGATTTACAGTAACATATTTTTAAAGGTAGACCATGGAGAAGGAACAGTGTGGACATTTTTTTGAGAAGCAAAACAACATAGCAAATCGCTAAACACAGTTAAGGTTTGCTAAGGAGCAAAATGCCAATTTTAGAAAATTGCCTTTCTCAGCTTGAAAACCTGAGCTGGTATCCCAAAACAAGGAGACCTGTCAGTAGAGAGAGATGTTGAGGAAAAAGCTTCAGTTGCTATGCTGCAAACATATTTATTCCTCTTAACATCACTTAGTTTTATATTAAGCAGGCACTTCTAAAATGTCATTCACTAGCTTTTTGTTTGTTTTTCAGTTAAACTGATTGGTTGACTGCTTGACATCTGAGACACATGCATAATTTATGGTGAGGTTTAAAAGTGCCTGTGTTGATTTTTGAGGTACAGAAGCAGTCTCAAGACTATTGTTTCGAAAGCTGACTTCCAAGAGAAGAGTGTCATTCTAACCATATCTAAGATTTGTGGGATCTTCATATTCTGTATCAACATGAAAGGGGAATATTCCAAAGTACTGGGCACTAAGGAAGTACAAACTTGATTATTCTTCATATTTGAAAATGTTATGATTTCATTTATATTTCTAAATCTGTGCTTAGGATCTTAGCATTGGGCTCTTACTTTAAAGGGAAAATCATGACTGATTATTTTAATACCTATTATATATATATTACAGATGAGCATGGGTGAAACTAGACAAAATGTCCAACAGCAGAAACTTTATTGTATTACATATCTGCTTGAAAGTAAGCTACAGTATAAAAGTTAGTACATTTGCTGCTAATCTCAGTCAAATTTCTGTGGTTAACTAAAGTCCAAAAGTGCTCCATTTCCTATTAAAAAAAAATGATTGCCCTATTCTTTGGTAATTCTTGTGCGTGAAAAATCCAATAACCTTGAAAACAGTAAGGCTCTGAAGGAAGAAACCTGCTGTAACATTTTCTAATTTATTCTGTTTAGGAAATGTGTGGCCAGTGGCAGAATTTTGTAGTTCAGTGACATAAACTAACACACGTTTAAGAAAGCAATTCTCAAAATATACAGTAAATCTGATTTTTTTTTTTGTTTGTTTTATTTGTTTTGTTAGATTGTGGGGTTTTTTCTGGTTAAAGCATGATTCTGAATCTCCACTCACCTGGACTTTGTCAATATTGGAATTGAAGTGTTGATTCAAGCCTGAAAGGAACTTTCTGTGTTGGTCAAATCACTACTGTGGATGTAGTAAAAACTCTGCAATACCTTAAGTAAAATATTTTTTTGTGTACATGCGCCAACTTTGTGCTATCAGATTGTTTCTAGAAGATAAGGCAGGAAGATATTCTTCATCGTAGTAATAAAGGCTGTAAAAAGATTAGCCATGGATTATTTCTGTGAATAACGTATGTTGATGTTTTTACTAGAGAATAATATTAAATTTTGAGTCTCCAAAGATTCCCATGGTTGTTTTGAACTGGTGGAAAATAACCATTCAATTATAAGACAGATCAAAAGAAAAATAAGATAAAGCATTATCTGTATAAGGTCTGGATTGTTTTGCATTCACCAACTGTGCATGTAACGGTATTTTCTCAAAAATACAAATTCTTTTTAAATGTGTTCTTCTCAGAAGGTAACATTATTGCTGCTTTTTCATGTCTGATATGTTAACACTCCACTCTAAAAACTATATGCAGTTAAACATTTTACAGTCAGCTGTTCTACGTATTTGCTGTGTTCAACAGTGGTACAATATTTGATTTATTTTTCTATTGAAAAATCATTAAGACTAAGAAATAATTTGCAAGGGCATTCAGAGTAGAGATATAGCCAAGTACATATATGAACATAGATTTCTTCCCAAAAGCCTTGCAAAGAGTGCTGGCTGTTAACAGAACATTAGTGGTAGCATTTTTAGTCTAAATAACAAGTAATTAGCCAACCACATTAAACAATAATGAGAGCTAGCAATTATTTTTTTATCAGCAAAATTAGCCTGGACTCATTTTAAAACAACATTTAATACAAACAGCTTAATGAATATGTAAAAGGTAAAAGTTATGCACAAACCCAAATGTACTCTGCAAATGAAAGATAATTACTGTATCTGGACTGTTATGCATGAACTTCTATAGAACAGTTCTTTCCCCACTTCTTGTGCATTCATAAATTGTGGCAGTATTCTGTTGGTGTCTCCAAAGGACTCAGTTTAGTATGCAGAATGAAGTAAATTACTGATTGATTTTGATAAAGCTCAAGATCTTTGATCTGCGTACTTGATAAAAGATTTTTGAGAAGCCTATCTAAAGAATAATAAAAAAAAAAAAAAAAAAAAAACAAAAAAACACAACATTTTTCCAAGAACATAAGGTCAAAGTAGGTATCTCCTTTGTCTAGGAGTAAATAATATGTGGTGGAGGAGTATGGATTGAAATATACACTGCAGATGTCATGGCCTTAGGGTGCCTAGAAGTAACCTATAACCATTTTCTTTCATTGAGATAATTCTGTGCCTTGAAAATTATGATGAAGTGCACTGGAAACTGGTTATAGTGGCACTGCAGTGTTCCATTCTTTCAACAGAATCATATGTGGGATTAAGTGTTACTGCAGTGAATGAACTCACTGATTTGAAATGCCAGCGCAGAGTTCAGAACGTGAGTGAATGCAAATATTTATGTGCTGCTTGTATGTTAATCTACAGCCTTTCATCTCAAAGGATCCCAAAGTCTTTGTAAACTGATACTCAGACCATAAAGCGTTACTTGAACCTTCAGTGATAAGAAATGCTGTGTGCATTTAGCAACTTAAAACTGTGTACCCAGAGTTAGCAGAGGGAAATGCACCTGTAGCTAAAACACTTTTTCAAGAGCATAATTCCCTGAACAGGTTAGGATAGTCAGCGTTGACACTTTGCAGAAGCTGTGATTCTCCTGATGGGAATCAGTGAGCGCAACCATAGTACAATTATTCAGTATGCCCTAGGAGCAGTGCCTTTGTGACTGAAGTTATCATTCCTATTTTTGTCTTGTCCAGAACAGTATTTGCGGTAAGTGCCTTTTCAAGCAACGCCTTCCATATGCTGTGTAAAAGACAGTACCTCCTATAAAAAAGTTTGACCAAACCTGTGTATTATCTCTATCCTTAGCTGCCTTGAAGCTGTATTGAGCTGGGATCCCATGGCAGAATTCTTCCATTCTTAACCAGTGTTCTGGGTAACAATACCCTGGTCAAAATGAGACCAGGAAAGGGCTCTTCAACCCTTTGCAAACATGCAGTCAGTACTAGAGTGATACAGTAATCATTAACTATCTTAAATGAGATGCAGAAAAAGCGTTTAAAATAAAAGCATAAAACAATACTTCCATTTGCATTTTCTAAGATAGAGCTCCCAATTTAGGCAGACCTAGCTTCTTCAAACATGCTGAACGAAGGAATGTGTCAGCCTCCTCCCTGGTATCTATTCCTCAAGTCATCATCTGTGGAGATCAGTTGAAAGTTTCATTACAGAGCTATTGGCCTTCAACCAGTTTTATCAGCTAGCTGGAGGGAAGACGAGAACACTGAAGCAAAAAGATCTATTGTCCTGTAGCAGCACCCTAGGATTTACTGAATGGTGACTCAACTTGAACTACTCTCTCACTTCTGATTGTTCTTCCAAGCAACATCCCACTAATTAAGCAAAAGTATTCATACACCAAACCTGACAAAAAAAGCCCCAGGTTTACAGTGGCTGTAAGTCAGTCCCTTGTACTGCACCTGCAGTGATTTAAACAGAATTACACACGTTCTGTGTCTATGCTTAGAAATATATTTATTTTACTTTATAGAGGAGTTGAATGGAACTACAGCAGCATTAGTAGAGTTCTTGCCAACCAAAGTTCAAGGTTGATTAAGGCAAATTGTAGCCAGTCAACATATATTAAGGTAGGCAGTGTTTTTCAGTGGAAGTGGTTCTTGTATTCTGTGGTACATCTTCAGCAGCTTCAGCAGAGCTAAGCCTCCACTCATTTCTCCTCACTCATTTGACATCATGGCTCAGGACTGTTTTAAATCAAGCCTTTAGAAGTTCAAAGACTATTAATTCACTCACCTCTGTAATTCTCAGTGCTACCAAGATTTTTCCCAAAGATTACTGCAGTGCATTTAATGAACACAGAGCTTGAAATTGCCAGAATATATTGTCTAATCCCTTATTATATTAAATCTTCTAAATTGTCTTTTTATTCTGATTAAGCAGTCCTGAATGACAAAAATGTCTTCAATATATATGAGTATTTTTATGGAGAAATCTATTGCTACAGAATATTAGAGACCCAAATTTCTTTCTTTTTCTGAATTTGCCTTGCTTGTAATAGCACTGACCCATTTCATCGAAGTTACCTCATCTCTGCTAAGTAGCAAGTAGGTTTAAAGTTATCATAACCTCTCTACTGTCTCTGATTATAAGGCCTTCATGTGAGTTGAATATCACCTATTGCTAGTCCTTTCCTCTAACCTGTTTTTACTGTAATACTAAATTTAAATTAATGGAGAAATATTTTATAAATGTGAATTGTCCACTATTCAACTGTATTTTATTAATATTAATTCCTATATTTGGAGGGAAGCTAGCTTATATCTAAACATTATCTTCCAGGCAAAAACAGTGACACAGATCAGGATTACAAGATTATTTTTATTCAAAAAGATTGGGTAATCATAATCAGATTATGTTGATTTTTAATAGAGTTGAATACACCTTTTGTACCTTTGCTCAATTTCCTTCTGTCTAGTACGGTCACGTTACTACAGTCTGAAGTTTGCGAAAGCAGAAAACAAGAAATAAATGTAACATTATTTACAGTTTGTCCATTGTTTATTTAGTATAGCCTGGTGGGTGCAGGCTGACAAGGTCTCCTCAGCCATAGCTCTGGGAAGAGGCTGAAAATGCCCTCAGTATTGAACATATGTCCCATCTTTTGTTTTGTTTTTAAGCTTTTAATAAATACTCTAATATAGTAGAATTTAACTCCACTTGGCTACCCAAATCAAGTTTGTGAGGTGTTTATCAGCACTTTTTATAATATAATTCTAACAGCTTGGCCCAGCATTTTCTTCCTGACCAGAAAAATTCTAAAAAAGCAGTTGAACCATTCTGCCTTAACAAAGAAGATACTCGGTTTTCTATTCAACAAATGAAGTTGCTATAACTTTGTGAAGTGATAGAGTAAGTTCTATGTGTTTGTCAAAAAACACTTAAGCCTAAGTTTTCCAATCATGAAATGTAAGTCATCACGATAGGGTCAAAAATAGGCAGAATGCAACCAAGTTATTTCTTAATAAAGTTTGCATATGCAGATTTGAAGGTCTTAAATTTTGTCTCTAAAAACATTGAAGCCTTTACAACCCCAAGTTTTCACTTTCATTCTCTGGGAAATCCTTGTAACAATGAAGTTAGGAATGAAAAATGCATTCTGCTTATGTGCTTGCTAATCTTAACAGCTCTGTAAATGTTCTGTGTAAGATACAGCAATCTCATTACGGAATTGCAGGTGGCATTTCCATGAACCGATTTGTCCATCTGATTAAATTAAAATCTTTCTGTTGTATTCAGGCTTGTATTGAAATATCTTTTTCTTTAGTTGTACCTGGAAGCAGTATTAAGGAATTTGTTCAGCAAGCATTGGTCATTAAAATGCGATCAAAGAAATTCAACAAAATAGGGGTGTTTATTCATATTCCTGTCTGTACTCTAAAGAACTGCAGCTACCAAATCCATTTGGATGAGTGTAACACAAAAGTACCAGTTTAATCTGTGCTGTTGCATTGTGGGGATTTAGGATTGTAAAAAACATAAATTCAGATGCTGGATACTGTGTTAAATCAATTTGAAACTTGTTAAAATTGGCTATCTGGCTCCACTCCAAGGTGCTGTTGGACAGGGGTTGGTTAACAGCTGATGTGAAGGGAGAATTGTCTCAGAGAAGTTGTAGCTGTACATGCTGTGGTGTGTGAAATGTGATGGTTTATGTGGTCGTTTCACAACAAGTTGTTGAGGCGTTGGTTCTGTTCTTGTAACTTGTCTTGCAAATTTGACGCAGAGTAAAAAGTCAGATAGTGTTTTTCTTTCTGAAACAACATCACTCATAGAAAACTTCTGTTGAAAAAAATTATACCATCAGTGATACCTCAGCAACTTTGTCCTCTTCAAGCGCTGACTTCTGGGGTGGCTGCGTATCCCTGTTGCTGGCTGTGGGCCTGCACAGGTGTGACTGAACAGGATGTAATAACCAGAGCTCTCTATAGTGTACTATAGAGGAAAGATGCTCAGTGTCCTGTTTCTGTGCTGGTTTTATCGTGCACAAAGAAGTAGAAAGCACTGGAGATTTACCTTGGTCATGCAAGTAGGCAGAGGGGATCAAAGTCACAGTGGGATTAGATGTGGTGAGCAGGGACATGCTATTCTTCCACAGCTGCTCTTCACAAGGGTAGAAGCAGAAAGCTACAGAAACAAGTGCTGGGAAAGACAACAGTTAATATCTGTTGTGCCTTCTCTGTTTACCCTGAAAAACTTTTTCGAGTTAAGAGTTGTCTTCTGAAACACATTTTGGGGATTATTTTAGTTATTCAGAAAGAAGATATTTGTTATTCTGTGTAATGAGTCTTGAGCCTGCAAAATTTGCTAGTAATTGCACAGCTGGGAATCACTTTCTATTCTGATAGAATGAGTGAGAACTGAATTTAATATCAGCCTGAAAAAATCTTCTGGATTTAGAAATAAAATGTGTGCCTGCAACATTAAAATTTTATGTATATTAATAACAACATTATAAAATATAGGAAAGTTTGTTCTAATGTGATTTTGGTTGTTTGGGTTTTCTTTCATTATTTTTATGGTGCATGAAGGTTCCCACATTCTTAGAAGATAATTGGGGTGGAAGTTCAGCCTACAGGAATGTTAAACTTTGCTGAATTATATACTCACAGTAAATAATGTTTCCACAAAACTGTGTACTTAATTTGATTGAAGACATCTTAGAGGATTAGAATTAATTTTTTTAATTAGTATATTTTTAACATAAAGACAGAGTTCTCTCACTTTGTTTAATTCTTTGAGTTGTGAGTTGTTCACAATTACATCTGAAAGTTTACCGATCTTGAATAACTTTGGAACCCTAGTGTGACAAATATTCTTTATATTGATTAACAAAATCATATTTATCTCCCTTCTCAGTATTCAGCTTTCATTTTCTCATCTTTTTTGTTTCATATTAGTTTTTTTTTATTTGATACCTCAATCACATAGTGTCACACAAGTGCAAAATTCAGTTTTCTGGTCCCCCACTAGAGAGGAATAGTACTTGAATAGCACATACACTGCAAATAAGCAAATCTTGAGCACTGCTACTCTAGCATCAAAAACCTTTGAACAGAAGGAGAGGCAAAAACCATCACTATCAATCACTGAGAGTAATTCTACAATTTTTAATCACAACTCGGAATATGTCCCAGTGTGTCATTTTCTTAACTGTTAATTTTTACGATTGTAATTTTGCATTCAGATTTAAAATATTCTTTAACATTCCAAATATGGTGAGTGAGTGATAATCCTCATCTGTAATATACATTTCCTGTAACTAGATTATTAGCTTCCTTTACAGAGTGATTGCTCCCTGTAGAATTGCTTCTTACTACTTTGGAAATTTAAGCCTTGCACAGGCAGACTCCATGTGGGGAGGATCCCTGCTGATTTTCATTTGGAATTTTACCTGAGTTTAGTTGAGAAGTTAAGCCCAAAGATACAGTTTATTGCTTCTAAAAGTGGTCCATTTTCAGTTCTTAAATTATCAGATCTTGGTGTGGTAAAGAACTCAATGGCATATTCAGAGAGAGATAGGTGTCCTAATTTGCTTCTGCACATGGCGTCTTAATTTTTATGCCAGTGCAATTAAAGAGTAAATTATGAAAATAAGTGAAAAGCACCACTGAGAAACCAAGGAAAATAGGATCAAAACAAAGCCCAATGCACCACTTCAGTGTCCTCTAGATAATTTTTTCATTATTCTAGTCTGTGGCTTACCAATACTGTGTAGGAATCCACTCCCTTCCCATGCAAGCAACCCTTTAGACCTGCACATATGTAGTTGCTCTGAGTCTCATTTAACTACTTTTTGCATTACTTAGTCGATGTGAGGTTGGGGCTTTCCTGGTCTTTGGCTACTTTTCAGGTTCAAAAGCACATTCTGTGGCAATGTATGTGCAGTTCCACAGGGATCCTCCTTTTGCTGAAGTTTTAAGTGGTATAATCGCAATTTAAACAACGCAGTACTGTAAGTGAGCTCTGCTTCAGGTAACTTTTCTTATGGAGATGAGTAATAATTTGTTTTACCAGCAATGGCATGTTTTAGTTGTGTGCCAGAAGACCTTTGACCTTCCAGGCCTTTCCAGTCCTTTGAGTGGAAGTGGTCACTTCTGCAAAATAGCTGTGTATCATGAAATGTGAGATATGGTTCAGAACTGTTACCTAGATTTGTATTTTGATTAAGAAGATGATCTGAGTCAACACAACTTGCACATAAAGCCTCAGAGTAAGGCCAAAAGAATTATTTGACTGTGGGTGCGTATGCTGGGTCGCAAACCGTCTGCGTCACTGACAATGTAGAAGTGTCATCAGCAGTCAAGATAGAAGATTAACAATGTCTAAATTAATGACGTACTTGTGTTAGAAGACTAACGGCGTCTAGATTAACGATGGCTAAAAGTGAAAGTATTTTTACTCATTAGGGAAGAAACAGATAAGAAAGGAATCTGTAGAATAACAAAGCAGAAATTTATCTACCAGTTGTGCAGGCTTAGTAGCGCTTGTTGGAAGTGCTGAGAGGAACAAGTTTTTGAAATGAGCGTGTGCCAGAGCAACACACGGATTTGCTGTCACAGGAATATATAAAGACTTGTGTTTCTAATAAAGATCGGAGCGTGACTGTTAACCATATTGGTGTGTGTCTCACAGCCTTGTCCTGCAAATAAGGTGGTTCCTGCTACATTTGACTGCCACTGACTTCTGGAGAGAATTAGGTGTCTATATCATACTGCAAATCCCAAATATAAAAGGTAGCATACTTCTACAATGAGCACAAAACTATCACTATTGTCACAGTATGCTATGTGTCTGAGTATATATGCATTATACACAGGTTTGCCTCATGAGGTCAAAATAAAATAAAATTATGTGCATTATGTTTACAGACCTGTATCTGACAAAATTTATTTTATTATTAAGATTAGTACATTTGAAAAGAATGGTATCCACATTTTGCTGTTAACTTTTCTGGTACAGAATGTGTTTTTTGTTTAAATGTGAGAACTAAATGGTGTTGGAATGGGCTACCCAGGGCAGTGGTGGAGTCCCCATCCCTGGAGGGGTTTAACAGTCGGGTCAGCATAGAGCTTAGGAATCTGGTGTAGTTGGGAACTGTCAGTGTGAGGTTAATGGTTGGACTGGATGATCTTCAAGGTCCTTTCCAACCTAGTTGATTCTGTGATTCTGTGTTTGCCCTTACCCTAGTTATACCTTCTTTCTGTGGTGTATGATCTGTACTGTGATTTTCCTGTTTGGTTTTAGGCATAAATATTTGAAGACTATTTCAGAAAATGAGAGATTTCACTAAACCTATTTTTTTATTTCTAATGTGATTTGCTGAATCTATTTCTCTTCAGTAATCTTAAATCTTTCTTCCTTTCCTTTTATGTGACGTGAGCCTAGTGAACTATCATTGCAGTAAGCATTGTTCTTCTATATCCATTGCATCTCAAATCAGAAAAGTGAAGTTATGAAATACCCCTAAGTAGGGTAGTGGGGGGGGAATGTAATGGCACTGTCTGTAGGATGATGAAGTGTTCATGAATGCTCTGTTTGGGGTATCTTAGAGCATCCCAGCAGGAATAGTTTTACTTTAATTTTAGGTCAATGAACAGGCAACAATGTACCAAAAATATGGATACTTTGGGTATTAAAAGATACATAGGTTCTTCATAGAGATGGGAATGGTACAGTTTCCATAAAATTATTCTGTATGGTTCTGAGTGAAAAAGAAAGACTGGAGGTACAAAGAATCAGCTATTATCATGAAGTTCTATTCTAAGTCTTTCTGCTCTCGTTTTTCTAATCTTTGTATTCTTGTTCATCACCTCCAATTTTCTGTACTTTCAAAAGCCTTGATACTCTAATCCAAACCTTTGTTCATTTTTAGATGCTTAATTATTATTCTTTCCCCTTATTAAGTTTCATTTTCCCAAGACACACCTTATGAGCGAGAGCAATTAGCAAAATAGTTTCAAAAGTAAATGAAAGGTCCTATTTATCTGCACATATCCTTTTCATCTTTTATCCTCTTGATGATATTGTTTTTAACCTGTTCTTAATAAGAAAGAATATGCTTCTTTCTGTAGATTGTCATTCAAATGCTGTACTTTATTTTAAATAATATTCTGAAACTTGTATGTGAAGGGGGTAGATAGTGGTCTGTTCTAGTTAGATATACGCAGAGATTGAAAAGCTGAATACACATAATATTTACCCAGGGATAAGAATAACTACAGGTGATTTCATGTATTTCTCTAAAATGAGTTTGAACTGGGGTTTTTTGAAGAGTGAAGATATAATCATCTCTTTCTTTTCAGTGAGGCTATAAATGGTGCTCATGTCAAGGTGATCCTTACATCAGGCAGAACACTTGCAGAGTGACATGGAACAGGTCTGTTATGGTGGAGCTCTATGAAGGATATCTCTGTCGTGTATATCTCTGTACGGTGTATAAAGTATAAGTGGTTTGACCATAGTTTATGACTGATACCCTGTGGAGTTGCACTGGTTAACTTGATCCATTGTTTCTCTTAGTCCAGACAGTTTATAATACAGACTTCTAAGATGGTGAAAGTACATCCATCCAGAATGTACAGCTGCAAGTCTGATTTATTTTTTTCTCTTCCTTGTTTTAATAGATGAATTAGAAATACTGAGTGGGCATAAAAACATAGAATGACACACTGAGTCAAACCAAATACCCAGATTTGCATTCTCTTTCTAGCAAAAGTATCATTTGCCTGGATAGAGTATAAAAACAGAGCAAGTGTTTGAGAGCAGCTTTCCTCAGCCTGTGACTTGAGGATTTGATGAATTGCAAGAGGTATATAGCAAGGTAAATGATAACATTTAAATGGATCATTTCATCAATGATTTAGACTATACTTTTTTCAAAAATGGCCTTGCCTTTTTTTTTTTTTTCTGAATATCCATAATGTCATCATAGAGTGAGCTTCACAGTATAAATATGCTACATGAAAGAGACAGGTCCTTTTGTTTCCAGCATGTCACCTGATAATTTCATATTATCAGAAACAGATCCATATTTGTATTTCCCATGCCATTTATAATAAGCTGGTATTCTATCTGCTTGGTTTAATTTCTTCTCCAGTGTGGAGAAGTGCAGCTCTAGCAATAATCAATATTAAATTTCTTCATGTACAGGTACCTTACATTCCTTAGATCATCCTCCCTGTTCTGCTCAATGCCTTTTCTAATTCTCCCATAACCTTTGTGAGCCAGTTCAAACACTAGTACTGCAGAGAGCTTTTAAAATATAGATGCATTTATACAGTAGCAGAATGATGTCCAGTTTTGCTCTCCACTTTTTCCTTAACAATTCATAGTACTTAAACTGAAGTTTTCATAGAACTAGCTCTTACAACAACAGTATCTCTCTCCTGAGTGTTTTAAGTTCATTAAAAACACATTATTGTGCATTAGGATTTTTTCCACAAACATTGCTTCATATTTTTCAGCATTTAATTTCATTTTATTTCCCAGCTTCTCAGTCTCATAAGACTCCTGAATAATTTTTAATTTTTACTAAACCAAATAACTAAGCAGCCACACCAAAGTTTCACCTTGCTCAGAAGAGAGGATGGCTACAGCACAATATCCCTGAAAAATGTCAGCAGATTGGCTCCAGTCTCGTTGGCTGTCTCCTCTCTGTCTCAAGACACCTGCAGAATCCTTTTGCCAGTGTATTCTTTTGGGTGAAGTTTCCAGTATTATGTGAAAGCTATTTCAGCAGTGCTTAGGGCTAGGTGCTATGAAAGGCAATAGATGAGGCTCCCCAAAAAATATCACTGGGAAAGTGTATTCATTTTTTAAATTCACTTTTACCACAGCTGATCAACAACCATTCAATTTTCCGCAGGCTTGGGTTGAAGGTGTAGTTAGCTCTTGTGTTTCACAAGGTTTCTCACCCACAGCCTCTTTCCGCTTAATACACACTCATTTTTCTCTCATGAGCAACCAGAAGGATTATTACATTTGATACAGAAAGTAGTCATTTGGGTTAATTGAAAATGAATGATCAAAATACTCTAAGACCTACTCCAACTACGCCCTAGCTGCTTTTTAGATTTAAAGATGCTGTTCATAAGCAATCATTTCCCTCTGCTTTAAAATGGCCAGTTATGTTCAAACTACGATATAAAGGACATTTTCCCTTCCTTTTTTTTCAATAGTGGTATGCTTGAGAAGCAGTACATTTGGAACTGAAGCTGAAAACTTGAGCTAGTTTATTTCAGAACCTGTCACTTTTTCTAGCCCATAAACTTTATTTTCTCTCTCAAAAACACTTATTTCCTCCCATTTCCTCCATCTGTGTAAATTCCAGTCCTCCTTCCTTCTTTCTGCAATAACAATCACAGGAATCCCAACTGGTGTCAGCATGCTGCCATGCTGCCGAAGGTTATTAGTGCCAATATTGTTAATTACTGATCTGTTTGGATATGCTGATTTAGTGGCAGAGGACTGCTTTCAGCTTTTCTTGAGGGCTATTTCTTAAAAATGCTGCCTGCTTCTTTTTATCCTCTTATAATTTTTTTCCTTTTTTTATCCTATGGCATGAGGAGATTTGGTAACTAACTACTTCAGCTCCTAACTGATTTCATCCATTTTGTTTGAATAATGCAGTAGCACATGATTATAGGGTAGTCTTTCTACACAAAGATGGTACAAGAACTGTATTTGTCCCAGAGACCTAACTCCTGGAGCTCACACTGTGGCTAGTGGTGGTTTCTGCATATCTGAGCTGAAGAACTTTTGGTTCCAGAGGCTGAAGGTCTGATCCTGCTTACACTGGATGAGAAAGGGCTGTCTTCACTGCTGTCAGTGGCATTATACGAGTGAGATGAGAACTCTGTCCTGAGTATGTGAGAGACAGAGAGCTGGAAAAAGGCTATATTTAAAAGGAAAGACCACCTGTTGCCAGCAGAATCAGTATGAACAAAAGGTACACACAGATTTTTAAATATAAAAATTCCCATGCAATTTAAAACTACTGGAAAGCTCCCAAAATAGCTGCCACCTTTTTCAAGAAAACATCCTTCTTTTCATGGTTTTAAAAATTTTAGTAATGATTTATGACATCCTGCAACAATAGATAAATGTGAACTGGAAACAATAAGAAACTAGACATAAATGTTTGAATAATGGGTGTAGCTTTCAAATATCCAGCTCCTCTGTGTGAATGAGGTTTGTCTTTGTCTCCCTAGTAAATAAGGAGGTATTTGGTTGCTTTACAGAAGGTCTTATCTACATAAACCAGCATACCCTTCTGTTCAGCGCCTCTTCTTCCAGGCAATGTTTTGCTTTTAACACCTCAGTCTCCCAGTCAGAAGAAATTTCCCTCCCTCTCTCTCCACCCCCAGTACTAGCTGTGGGGTTTTCACGGATCACTGCTTTGAAAGACTGATCATTTTTAAGGTGGCAATGTCAAACTTCCCTATTTATACTCACAAGCACTTCATATTAAACTGCCATAGGCAGGAGAGGCAGCTTTATTTCTGTTTGTGGAGGTAAAGACTACTAGTGCAGGATTTTGAACCCACCGAGTGTTTGTTACTGTTTGTCAAGGAGGGAATGGGAGGTAAGAATCATCCACTGTTTGTAAACCATTGCACGATCCCCTCAGGACTCAGTTAAAAGTGTTCTCGGTGGCAAGCTGTTAATGATAAACAATAAGAGCTCTCTGACCTGGGAAAGCATGGCTGTACATTCCCCACAAATCACCTGATTCTCAGAAAACCACCATCCCTTTAAAAATGCTGTACCTTGAAAATGAGAATTTACGTCTTTAGGCAGTCCATCACATGCGGTACTGTCTCACTCCCGTCTGTTCCCAGGATCCTTGTGGCCTGGTGTTTTCACCCTCATATTGGCAAGTAATCCCGACATCAAAGTGAAGGAAAGGGAGTCTGATGGGGTTACTGAGGCAGGGGAGCAGGCCCTGGGGGGTGCTCAGAGGTAAAGGAGCAATTGCTCCTTTCCAGCCTTGTAGGTAAATTGCACTAACACTATATCACTGGGGAAGGGGTTGAGTGGGGTTGGTGGCTGGGTATGTGCCTTTCCAGTGTAACGGTAGGGTCAGCCTTCTGTAGATATATTTCCTGCGATTTGAAATGGGCTATGGTGGAATATGGTTCCTTAGCATCTTGTGTGTAGTAGGAGAACTGCACATATTAGCGATGGTTGTGGCTCCTGCTGTGATACAGCAGAGGTTTTGTATCCTGCTTTTTATGTAGCCATAATTAACATGTCAGTCCTAACAAGAAAACTGATATTTGAAAGTCTAAAATGACAACGAATCACATTTTGACAGCCCCTATATCTGCCGTCTGCTGGGAAAGAGAATTTAGCATATTGCTTAACAAAGGCAGGATTTTCTTATTATCTCTTCGAAGATTCAAGGAGGGAAAGAGGCAATTACTCCTTCACATGAGCTAGAGCAGCAGCAATCACCTTCCTCTGAAGTGAAAGCTACACATCAGGCAGCAGAATTTAAAACTAGCGTGCCCATCTTCCCGTGCACGCTAATGCTGTCGCTGCTCTGGTAAAGCAAAGCTCCCTAAATTCCCCTGAAAGCCATCAGTCCACCTCAGCCTGCAAACTGTTGAATGGCCAGCACGGTGGCACGAGGTGTCCATAGCTTGCCACAAAAGTTGGTTCAGTGCGCAGCCATTTCACTCTCTGCAAAAAGCAAGGTTAGCAGTGATGATATATATAAAGCTAAAATAGCACTTTTTTGCTCTGTTACTCTTATACTATTTGGATCAGAGCTAGAGTTCTTAGGCACCATTTGAGTACATCATTCGCAGATGGCTTCATACTTCAGGTGTAGAGAAATGAAATGCTTCTACCATGGCAGGTTTGCTCAGTCCCTGAACTTGTAAAGTTGTTTCTAGATCACAGATAGAATAATTATTCTGAGCTAGTGACAACACAGAGCTCGGATATTTGTTCCCTTTTATCAGCCAAGAAAGCGATCATCTGATGCTTTAAGAAATCCTGCTAAACAGGTGGCTGTCTAGTGTGATTTGGGCAAGTCACACTTATTATGCACAACAGTTGACTTTTCCTTGCTGTGTGAGACCTCTAGCCTGATGCAGTTGGCCTCTCAGCCTGTGATGGGCCAACTCATGGGAGGCCTGGAGCAGGAAGGAGGTTGCAGCTCTGCACAGCATCTGGGACTGTGCTGCCTGGTGGGCTTCTGTGCTTGAGGGGATCCCAATAAAAGGCACACTCTGTCTTATCTTCCCATGGTTGATTGCACAGCCACTGGAGAGAATCAACCAGTCTGATTCTTAAAATTATAGAAAAAGAGGTCTAGAAGGGGATTGGAGACTTCACTTAATCCATATTCCTATCAGAACAGGTCAATTATGCCTCTGTCATCCCTAACAGAAGTTTACATCTCACATTTTTATAAAAATCTCCACTGATTCCATGACCTTTCCAAACAATATATTCCAGTGGTGCACCATCTTTATTGGTAAATTTTATCCTAATCTGAATCTTCCTTTTTGAAGTATGAATCCATGGCCAGGTGTCCCAGGCAGTTATTCTTTCTTTCCGGCAGCTTTTTGAACTCTTGGTGACTATGTAATGCCCTTACATCTCAGTTTTCTCTTTTTTAAGATGAACAGTCCCAGTTCATTCAATGTTTTTTTTATACCTAATACTTTCTAGATTTGCAGTCTTTATTACTGCTTTACCTCTGCCGTTGCTTTAATGCTCTTCTTGAAGTACAGAGCGCAAATCTGAACCCAGGATTCCACATTAGGCTTCCTGTATAGTGGCTTGTCTTAAGCTTTTGTTGAGAAGATGCTAATTGTTGTGACTGCAAACCTTAATCTGGATCCTAGTGACATAAGATAGTTTCACTCAAAAAGCAGTTGCAGGGATGCAGTGCTCTCTTTTTCCTTCATGAGGAGGAGGTGAGGCCACACCTCAAATATTATGTGCAGTTTTTGAGCCCTCACTACAAGAAAGGCATTGAGGGACTGGAGCACTTTCTTCACTGAGAAAGTTATCAAGCACTGGAACAGGCTGCCCAGGGAAGTGGTTAAGTCACCATCCCTGGAGGTATTTAAAAGATTTGTAGATGTGGCACTTAGGGACATGGTTTAGTGATGGATTTGACACCGTTAGGTTTACAGTTGGACTTGATCTTATAGGTCTCTCCCAACCTAAATGATTCTGTGATTCATAATTATTTTGCACTTTCTAGCCCATAGAAAGCCACAGATCGCTGTTACCTGGGCACAGAGAGTCTGTGTAAGCTAGTCTTCACAGTTTATTAAATTTCAGAATCATACAAGCTACCAACAAACCTTTTTCTCAGGGGAAAAAGAACTGATATGAAATTTTAGCTATGCATTTGAAAGAAACAGTAACATTTCATATGCTTAATTAACAACCATTTATTTCCAAAATTCCTAATTATTCTAAATTTGAAGGGAAAAGTACATTAAAAATCATCTTCATCTTTAAATGTCAAGTAAATATGTTACATTTCATTTTTTCCAAAAGGTATTAGAATCTCATTGCATCAAATCTATGTACATCTTTTGGTTTGGAGGTGATGAATTGCCAAGTATTGAGTCAGGATTATGAAGCAATCAGAACAACTTATTTCTTCATAAATTTCAGCTTCTTGGCTTTTTATGTATTACGATAGAGGTCTTGTAAAAAAAAAATTCTTTCAAATCTCATGCCTTCCTTAGAAGATAGGCTAGTAATTAATAGCTCCTACTTTTGTCATAATGTTTCTTGGGTACTGTCATTCTTTTGCTTTCTTGAGCTTGCTTTATAAAGCACCTGGATACCAGCGGTAGCAAAAAAACACCTCATAAAATATCAAATTAGTGCTCTGTGAAATATGTCATGCTAAGTTTGAAACTCACAAGGTTTCATTTCAGCTGCTAAACTTGGAATACTTTTGCTGCTCAATCGTACAAAAAAGTTACTTGTTTAAAAATGGTGAAGGAGGCATATATTTAAAACTGGTACAACTGAGAACACCTTTCTAACCATAGATAATTCTGCACAAGAGAAAGATCTTTGCTACTGGTAAGCCACCTTCATGTCTTGGGGTACTGAACCAAGCTTATTTTTTTTCTTCAAGTGGTTATTCACATTGATTCCACATGTCAGGTCAAGAATCTGAAAGAAGGTTATTTTTTAGTAACAGCATTCATTGAAGTGGTGTTTGCACTCTAAATTCTCCCATGGCCAATGTAGTTCAGAAAATAAAGATTGAAGAGCATAAAACTGATAGTCAGATGTATAGTTAAATGAAATAATGCAGGACACTAGAATAGGAGTGTATCTGAATTGCAGCATGTTCCTTTTACAACTCAAATATCATCACCAGATGTAACGATGCTCTTATTCCTTGGATTTATTTTTGCTATGGTATAGTGTGTGCTGTTTCCTGTCTTCATTCTTAGCACTAACCGAAGGTCTGTGTATTTTTTTCAAGGCAATTTCTAACTTACCATTTATTTTTTTATTCATTTTATTGCTCTTTGAGATTCACATGAGATGGCAACATAAAGTTTAAACAAGACTATGCTTTCACTACATTCTTCTTTTTTGTTCTCATATATAGACACAGACTAACACTGCAACTACAGAATTATGAATTCTTTCATGTTGTCTGGATCACTGCTGTTGTATAGTTTTTTACATTCTTACATTTTCTTATTATTTCAGTTTAAGCCTAGGTATCTGGTTTTTTGGTGGCACTAAATGTACCTAGTTTGTCTTGTGCAGTTTTTTTTACAAATACATAATAGAAAGCTTTGAGCTGTGGAAGTCTCATATTATATATAAGCATGTACTGTCAGCAAGCATTTTTATATGGCAGACATTATTCTTAGCAAGACTTGTCATCCACTAATATATTACTGTCTTTGTTTTTCATTATTACTGAATTACAATGGTACATGCTGGGCTTTAAATCTGATAGACCCTTAAATGAATCCCAGCTTATTCCACAATGTTGCTTTGCACTAGGCATGATAGTGGTAGATATAGGTCTTTTAATACTGTATGAGTTAGTGTATTCTGGATACAGATGGAAGTGGGTGAAAAATATGACAAAATTGCAGTCACACATAGAATCATAGAATCATTGTGTTGGAAGGGACCTTAAAGCTTATCCAGTTCCAACCCCCCTGCCATGGGCAGGGACACCTTACACTAGCCCAGGTTGCCCAAAGCCCCGTCCAACCTGGCCTGAACCCTGCCAGGGAGGGGGCAGCCACAGCTGCTCTGGGAAACCTGTGCCAGTGTCTCACCTCCCTCACAGGGAAGAGTTTCCTCCTTATCTCTAATCTAAATCTCCCCTCTTTCAGTTTAGAACTGTTACCCCTCATCCTATCCCTACAGCCCCTGATCAGGAGTCCCTCCCCATCTTTCCTGTAGCCCCTTTAAGTACTGGGAAGCCGCTCTAACGTCTCCCTGGAGCCTTCTCTTCTCCAGGCTGAACACCCCCAACTCTCTCAGCCTGTCCTCACAGGGGGGTGCTCCAGCCCCCTGATCATCTTTGTGGTCTCCTCTTGACCCACTCCAGCAGGTCCGTGTCCTTCTGATGTTGGTGTCCCCAGAACTGGACACAGCACTGCAGGGGAATCCTCACAAGTGTGGAATAAAGGAGGAGAATCCCCTCCCTCGCCCTGCTGGCCACACTTCTCTTGATGCAGCCCAGGACACAGTTGGCTTTCTGGGCTGTGAGTGCACATTGCTGGCTCACAGGCAGTTTTCCATCCACTAATACCCCCAAGTACTTCTCCGCAGGGCTGCTCTCAATGCACTCCTCGCCCAGCCTGTATTTGTGCTTGGGATTGCCCTGACCCATGTGCAGGATCTTGCACTTGGCCCTGTTGAACTCCATGAGGTTTGCACAGTCCCACCTCTCCAGCCTGTCCAGGTCCCTCTGGATGGCACAGCCCTTCCCTTCAGCGTGTTGGCTGCACCACACAGCTTGGTGTCATTGGTGAACTTTCTGAGGGTGCGCTCAGTCCCACTGCCCATGTCACCAACAGAGATACTAAACAGCGCTGGTCCCAACACTGTCCCCTCAGGAAGGCCACTTGTCACTGCTCTCCACTTGGACATTGAGACCTTAATTGCATCTCTTTCAGTGCGACCATCCAGGCAATTCCTTATCCACCGAGTGGTCCATCCATCAAACCCATGTCTCTTCAATTTAGAGACCAGGATGTTGTGTGGGACAGTGTCAAATGCTTTGCACATTTCCGGGTAGATGTCATCAGTTTCTCTTCCCTTATCCCCCAGCACTCTAACCACACCATACAAAGCCACCAAATTTGTCAGGCACAATTTGCCCTCAGTGAAGCCATGTTGGCTGTCACCAATCGCCTTATTTTCCATGTGCCCTAGCAGAGTTTCCAGGAGGATCCACTCCATGATCTTGTTGGGCAGAGAGATGAGACTGACTGATCTCTAGGTCTCTGGGTCCTCTTTATTTCCTTTTTTAAAAATGAGGGTTATGTTTCCCTTTTTCCAGTCAGCAGGAACTTCACCAGACTGCCATGACTTCTCAAATATAATGGATAGTGTCTGAGCCACTTCATCGACCAGTTCCCTCAGGATGTGTTGATGCTTCTCATCAGGTCCCATGGATTTGTGCACTTTCAGGTTCCTTAGGTGGTCTAGAACCTTATTTTCACCTATAGTGGCTGGTTCTTCATTCTCCCAGTCCCTGCCTTTGCCTTCTACAACTTAGGCAGTGTCATTGGGGCACTTGCCAGTGAAGACTGAGGCAAAAAAGTGCTAGCTTACAGATATTTAATGTCCATTAAAGAGTTAGAAACTTGGTTTTAATTTGCAAAGTATTAAAAATAGCATACCTTAAATATTCTGGAGTTGGGAGGGGAAGTTGAGAGTTTGCAAAATATGTTATTAAATGTGTTATTTGAACATCTCTGGAAATTTTGCACTTTTAAATTCCTGAGAAATTAGTACAGAAGTTATGTTTGCAGAGGACACACACCCGTTTATGAAAAGAACTGTAGATGTGGTCTTTGGCTGTGATAAGTCCTCCTTTTACCTTTTATTCACCAAGGAATGCTGCCTGCAGCAGCTATCTTATTGCAGAGCATGTATTCTGTAACTCTAGTTCCTATGTCTGTGTAATAATTATGTAGTCAATTATTGTTGATTTATCATCACTGAAATAACTCCAGGTTAAACAGCAGCTCTTTGCAATTGAGATGATAGTTATTTTTATCTGAAGTTATTCACGTGTTCTGGTCTGCGGTGCCACCAGGCAAACAAATGAGTCAGCCCAAGTCAGGGGACAGGGAGCTGCAGCTGAAGCAGTACCACACAGTTTGAAGTGTTGGGAGGTGGAGACAGGTGCAAGAGTACTGGAGAAGGAGAAACTGGGAGTGCCTTTGGAGCTCTCCACTGATTCTTTGAAAGGGGACTTCTATTTACATCTGAATGAGTCTGTAGAAAAAAGAATCGGAGGACATTCAGTTTACACAAATCCTAAAATAGCAGAGGTCTCTCACACAGACCCTGCGCCAGTTACAGGGGGTTTAACATAGTTACTCTGGGATGAGAATAGAAAAAAAAACTAACACCAATCAGGCTCAAAAAAATATAACTTGATTTTTTGTTGGTTTGCTTCAAAGAGCATTTTGAGAGTAAGAAATTAGAAAGAAATAGAGGAGGAGAAGAGCTGAAGTATGTTTCTACTTATGCTTGTTTTTTATTTCAGCTGCAGCTTTTGATATGCCTGTGAATATTTGTAACTGAAGGAAATTTATCAACTAATTAGTTGATTTTGTTTATAGCAGTCACCGATATGGTGCCCACTAATGCGGACAAAGGCCAGAAGGCAACATTTTAGGATATACAAAACCTTTATATGGTACAGTGAATCGTAAATAGTTAACTAACTTTTTCATGCTTCTCATTTTACTGTTTGTATTTTCCTTCTTTTCCTTAACTTCTCCTACTTCACTTCAAAATAAATAATTTACTCAGATTGCTAGAAATGCCCCCAAAGCCCCAGTGACAACAATGTATGATATTCTTTTGCATTTACAGCAGTTATGCATGTTTTCTGTTTGTTTTTAAAGAAGCGAAAAATCAACTGAAAACAGATTTATATCAATGGTAGCTGTAACTAATCCACAGGGTGTACACTATGAAACTTTTTTTTCCTGTTCTAGATAGATATATTCTATCTCTAAACTTCTCTGACACTCAGTGTTGGGAAGAAGGACAAAAATTATTTATGAACTATTCCAGCTAACATCAGTCTTGATTTAAAATTTTGAGGAAATATTTTCATATGTTCATAGTCCAGTCAACATTCTCAAATCTCAGCAGTCACTATTTGACTTTACATTGCCAGGGTGTAGGAAGGAGTGGCTTTTCCTTCCAAGAATTTAGCTGTTCTTGTAACTGTGCTGAGAATAGAGAGGGGAGTTCATGAAGATAAGCACAGAATAAAATCTGAAGGAATAGAGTTTGCCCAGCCTTCTTTAGACAACATGAAATATGCTCCCTTTCTTGATCAGAATCATGACCACAGTGCATTTTCTAAAACCATTTTTGTTTTCCATAAGGCTGGGGAAAAAACTCATTTTACCTGTCATAGTGAATGGATGTTGACAGTACACTGATTTCTATGCCTAGGAAGATTAATGGTGCTTCAAGAGCAGATCTTTTAAGTTAAGTTCATCATTCAAGAGAGATTTCCATCACATTCCTAATGAATACTTTGGGATTCAAGGACCTGGGAATAGATGTCATCACACAGGTTAGATTCTGTACATAAAATGTCCAAGCATTTATTCTAAAGGGATGGAAGTATAAATCCAGCAAGGACATGAGGACAGCAGGCATGTACATAGACGAAAATCACAAGCCAGCTACTTAGTCATATAGCCGTATCTGTTCTAAGTGTTGCAAGCTATATCTGTATAGAGAAACTGATTCAAGCTTTCTAAGGTTGAAGCATTTTCCCCTTTTTTTTTACTCCCTTCTACATACTTTTAAGAATTGCTCCCTCCCCA
>NW_020799096.1:2255425-2299826 GCF_003259725.1 Athene cunicularia
TTCATTCAATTTATTCTTGGGTAGGCATACACATTTTTTCTTCTTTGCTAAAAACTGTTCTCCCCTCCTACCCATCCCTCCAGTGGAATTCTTCTCTTTATAAGTTGCAAATTTATGGTTTTTTAAGTGTATTTGTTTAAAAAGTAAAATATTTCAACACCTATCATGTCCTTTGCCAGTGTGGATAAGGTCAGATAAGTAATTCAAAATCTTTTTACATACATATTTTATACAACAGATACTTCTGTTCAGAAGAAATAGCACTTTTTGTAATTTTTATTCTCTCAATATATACGTATCTTATTATACATATGGCCAGTCAGGAGACAAAGAGAAGTGTGAATGTATTACCAAAAAAACAGCAGTTGTGAGTGCTTTTTTTCCTCCTTGGGGGATTGCTTTGGTTTATTGTATTGATATGATATAAGCCAACGAAGTTCCATATCATCTTGGGGAACTCAAAAATATGCCCTTTATGAGGCTTGTTTTGTTTCTATTAACTGAAGAGAAATAGTCATTTTAAAAGCTCAGGTCCTACAGTAAATAATCTAACTGTAGGTAAAGTGTTGCTGTCTATATAGGCAGGCATGTAGTAATATAGTTACAGGATCTGACACAGACTATAATAATGAATGGTATGTGGTTCATCATCATAACCTTCCGTGCTCAGCATGGGACATTATAATTATGTAAAAAGGAAACCACTCGATATAATTCACATTGTATTCAGTTGTTCTGAGCATCTCTTGCTAATAGGTTAAGCATATCAAATAGATGAGCAGATAGAACTGCTTCAAAACTCAAATTTCTAATCTACTTCTCTTACATTGTAAGAAAATTTTATCAGAGTCATATATAGTACAAATTTGTATAGGACGATCTTATTTTTATCCAAATGTAATAATTTTATAGTGTCATTTGTTTGCCATCAACTTTAATTAGCTTGGCAAGTACTCATAACTTCAGCTGTAAAATAAATAAAGCAAAGTATATGTTTGTGTGCTGAGTTTAGAATTTAAAATTACAGCATAGAATGATTCTTGGAAACCAAAGAGGAGGGTTTTTACCGGTACTGAAATACTTTGGCAGTGATATTGTTAGCATAGATTGTTACAGTTGTGAGGAATTAAAATGCAACTGGTAGACTGAAACACTCAGCTGAGAGGTAAAGAAAATCTGAGGTTATTAATATGAATTGAAGAACTGTAAATATTGACCCAACAATGAGTTTTACCCATTGGGTTTATCAGGCCATTCTATCTATGAACAATATTTAATTAGTTAAAAACTTAATGGAAATAAGTAAAACAATATTTAATTCTTGAAGATGTAACATCAGAAATTTGGGGGGTTTACAAATGAATTTTTTTAACATGCCATTAGTAGCATGACGGAAAAAAAAAAAAAAAAAACCACAAAAAAAAAAAACACCTTACCCTTCGGATGATCTGATTTGGGATGTTAAACTGCGGTATTAGATAATCTTAAAAGGCAGACTTTATAGAATTAAAAGACCAAAAACCACAGGGTTTTAAAGAAATAAATGAGAAATCACACATTGGTGACTCATTTCTCTTAGAAGAGAACGTGAAAAATTCCTGGTAGTAGAATGCCAATTCTGTAAATATTTAGCATCACCTCATAGTAGCCTATGGGACTGCATTCATTCATTAGAAAGGTTTGTTCTGTTTCATCATCTTTGAAAAGCTGTGCCACAAAAAGCAGAAATGTGACTCGCAATAGCCCAAAGCATTTTAAAGATTTTTTTTTTTTTATGTTCTTGGCCTTACATTATTATAAATGCTCTGTGATTCCTTTAAGCCATATGTTACCCCAAACATGGTAACATATGCAAGTTTCAAAATTAACAGTATGCAGCTCTGTAACAATTAACCATCTGCTTATAGTGCTGTTAGGAACTGATAGTACCTCCATAGAAGTCAGGAAAATACTAGGAGTACATACCTGCCAAGTCTTGAGTTATTTTACATTGTAATTTGTAGTCTCATGAGAGCAATAAGAAACAAAACTGCATCAAAATTTCAAACTGAACTCCCCCTAAACATTTATCTTAACATACTATTAGTGGTGGATTGAGCAGGTCCAGGAGCAGGCATCAACCAAAAAAAGTGCAGTAAAGACATAAGCACAAGGGGACGAGGTTGATAAAGAGAAAAAACTTCCTGAGTCTGGGGCAAGTACTAATTTGGCCGTAGCTTCCTCTGGGTGTGGACACATGACAAAGGCTAACTGCACAGCATCCCCTTTAACCATAGTGCCTTCATCCATTCCTTCAATATATTCGTGTTGTACTTCTAAAGAACCTGGGGACTTTTGGCATTTTAATTTCTGTTGGTAGCATGAATACAAGCTTCATATTTTTAGACAGTGGCATGTGTAAGAGAGCTTAAAAGCTCCTGCTGTGGCCCTGCCTGATGGTCTGCCCTGGTTAGCTGTGTGAACAGAAGTCAGTATTGCATTTTTACGGTGTCAGATGAGGGAGAGGGAGTTTGCATCATCTTGCCCAGCCATAGGTGATCTTGTCGCAGTAAGATCGTAGGGTTTTAAGTCTGTTAAAGCTTAGCATATGATGAAAACCCTAGCATTTTCCTGGTATGTTATTTTAAGGACTAATATTTGATTCTAAATAGGTGTTCAATAATCTGCCCAGCTAAAAATGCACATGTGGAAGAGTGATCAAAGAAACATTCATTCCCTTTTCCCTCCTTTCCCAAAACCCTTTTGTTAAATTGAAATACTGGTTTCTGTCTCAAAACATGCCATTGTTTGATTCGGAAGAAAGAGAAGTAGCATGAGAAGGAACTATTAGGAAGCTGAGTCCCAGGAAAGTCAGATTTTGGTGTAATCTAATGTCAGCTTTAAAAGCCCACATGTTAAAATAGTTTAATTACAGGCTTTGGAATAAAAGATCAAGCAGGAGGTGGTGCTCCTGCACTTGCTGTTACTCTAATACCTATCTCCTGGGACTGCTTACAATATCCTTAATTTCTGAGGAGCTAGAAAATCTGTACCATTAACAAGTTAGCTGCCCAGAACAGTTCCTTACTAACAGCTTCCCGTAGAGTAAGACAGTAATTTTGCCTTCTTGGGCCAGAGTAAAGCAAGGTATCACCCTACCATTTAGTGCAACAGAAAGATAAACTCCATATCATGAAAATATAGAAGTTTCCCAAAACAATTCACCATTTCCAATGCTAGAGGATACTAGAAGTTAGGTTTCTTTGTCTGTCATATCGGCAAAAATTTGTCTTCCACATTATTTCCTCTCCTAATTTGGTCTGTGCATCCTAATCCTACAAACCTTGCCTATTCCAGGATGAAATCCTGCTCTTTATCTGACTCTTAAGAAAATTTTAGGAGACTATATTCCCTGTGCCTGTCTAGCAGATTTAGTGAGTCCTTCCTTTGAGAACGTGTCAACAACTGTGCATACAAAACATCTTTAATACAGACTGTTACTCAATTTCTAATCACTCATATATCTCAAATGCATATTCTAATAATGTAGGAATGGAAACTTTGTAGATGCGTGAAATTGTTAGCTCTGAGCAACAAAAAATATTTCTTATAAATTATGTATGTTTAATTTGACAAGGTTCTTTCATATTGAGTAAATCTTCTGCCATTCACTAACCTTGTTGCTGTGGTGTGTCCCATCAAATGTCCAGAAGAGCAGCTAGATGGCACTGAAAATAAGCAAAGCTTTTAATAATTCTTTCTACAAAACTGACCTCATGGAAATTTAATGTTCATACGGTATACTCGAAGGTAAGTTCTACATTAGAATTCAGGTTTCAAAAGGGAAATAAGGCTATTAAATAGCAGATCGGAAATAGTATGAGATGAAAAGTTTTAGTTTGATCAGTCTTCCTTGAAAAGTAAGATAGAAATGGATAAAGGTTAGACGGGGAAGAAAGGTAGAGGTGAATGGAAAGAGGAAGGTTAAACCAAAAGAGAACATGTTAGAACTAAATTAGTCTTTAAAAATAAGATTATAAAAGGGCCCACCATGTGCAGACAGAAAGGAAACAAGGGTAACAAAGTGAAAAAATAGTTCATCAGTAGATCGCAGAGTAGGAAGTCACCTGCTAAAATAAAAGTAATAATTTTAACCAGCAAGGAAATGGTAGCAGCTGTAATTAAAGAAGCCAACTGAAAAATAAAAAAGAATGGAATATAGGTTTAATATTTGATCCAGGAGGAGTTAGGAAACTTCAGTGAGTAATGACTTTGATTTCAGATGCATGTCTGCGGTCTCCTTATTGGGAGGGCATACATAGGAAAGTTAGTTAACTATAGACAAAGGACTATAGCTAAGGAAGTGTATCTTAATTAGGACTACATTTCATACATGGGAATACAAAGCCTCATCTTTTCTCCCTATGTAAAATACCATTTTGCAGTTAAGGCACAGTGAAGGGTATAAAATGGGCAGTGCCTGTGTACCCCAGCTCAGCTTGCAGTACAGAGTAAGTGAGCTAGTGGTGACAGCAGCAAATTATTACTGCATGAGAGCTAGATAATATACTCAAAGCACACGTTACACTTGTGGCCAGCAAAAGGGAACCCATCTCATACAGGGAGGCAAGAATCTGTTGTTACTATAATTAATGTTAAAAACAGTCTAACAATCCAAATTAACTCATGCAAAAAAGCTTTCTGAGTAACAAAATTATTATCTAAGAAATCCTCCTACTGCCTACCCTTTTCTTCCTTTGAACTTTTCAGTGTTCCTCTGGATCCCAAGGTTGGTACTATGGTAGAGAGATTCACAATGGCTATCAGCATCCCAAGTCCTTCTCTAGATAAAGTATGATGCTCATGATGAGAATTTCTTCCTCATCAATCTTCAGTCCACCTAGGGTTCCATTTATTTGTCTTCTCAGCACAGTCGTCTTCTGTCTTATCAGACCATAGCTAAAAATAGGTTAAAAATTGCACAACTTTCTCTCCCACCTTCAGTTAACCCAAGGGACTACTGCTTGTTTTGCAGGGACTTCAGTGTCTGTCCGTGGGATTCACTGAGCTGAAGCCCATCCAGTCAGGTAGCCACTGGCAGTTGTTAACCAAGCTACAACCAGCTCAGGCCCGGACAAACCCAGAGAAGTCTTAACAACTTACTCTGTCAGGTTGACACAAAGCCTGTCTCTGGGCCACATGGGGGAAAGCAAGTGAGAAACATCATACTTGGGGGCATATCTCTGCCTTTGTAATACTTCAGACAAAAGTATGTACCTTTGAATGAGGCTGTTACATCAGTGAAAGTCTAGGATGGTTTTAGAAGCCAAAGTGAAATAGATTTTATCAGTAGTGAGAATCAACATTTGTGTTTTAATTCCTGTAAGAGATTACTAGTGGTTACTTACACAGGTTGCCCTTGCAAGACCTAAAGTAGTGTATGTATGTGCAGTGGTGTTCTTTGTCAACAACTTGCTTTCTAATATTCATTTTTAGTACTTATAATTGTCCAGATAATCATTATGCTGAAAGATTGGGTTTTTTAAAGGGTTGTACACTTTCTCTGCATGGATAAGAAAGTATGTATCCATAACACAAGATAAAATACTTTCAGATTGCATCCTATTCCTTACATCTCTTTTATGTTTGATTCTGCTACATCTGAGCTTAGTGCCATGCTGTCGAAGTAGCCCTGTTGTCCTTCAGGAAGGACGTGTTTGCTGAAATGTTAGCCAGGAATTTGTGATCTGATATCCAAAAACTGGCAAACAAATAAGTCAATAATAGATGAATAGTAATTAACAGACAATTTTGTTAAGTGGAATTAATGGATGGAATTGTGTCACATATTATTAGTCTATGCATATATTATTAGTCACTGCATTTCCTATGATAAATCTAATAATTTAGAGGCAAGCACAATACTATTAATACACTGCAAAGCATCTACTGATAGTAAAGATGTTTGATATCCGGTAGTTACTTTTTTCCCCAGTACACACATAAGTTTGTATCCTTCTCCTGCTTGGATTTCACAAAACTTGTAGTACCTCAGCTATTTTAGGGACTTGAGCCCTCTTCAACACTGGCTGCTGCTGAGTCACAAAGTTTTAGTGTTGCTAAAGAGAAATTAACCAAATGATTGAAATTAAGAAAACGAGACTATGCTAGTCATGACAATTTCCATATAAAACTCTTTTTAAAATAATATAGATTTATGAAAACTGTTTTCTGCATAGATCAGACAATTAGATAGTAGCCCATCTAATACTTCTAATAGCAAATGTATAGAGTAAAGTGAGGCTCCTAGATGAGAGCAGTGAAAGAAAAAAAGACAAAGTGAACAGTATGATACTTATTAAAGCAATTGCAACCAAACAGAGGAGAGAAAGAAGAATTGTAACTAGTTGATGAAAAGATTTGAGAGTGTTTTGTAGTACTGGAAAAAGACTAGCCCCAGAAAAAGAAAAAAATAGTTCATCAGTGGTTCAACTGTGCTTATAAAATGGAAGCACTGCAATAATATTTTGCATCTGACAATAATTTCAATAGTAGTTACAATAATATTTTGGAACCAAACTTGATAAACGTGAAGCAAAGAGCTAATGGCATGTGTCGTATTTAGAGGTTTTATTATTCATTCTTCAAGGTTTATTGCTCTTTCAGGAGTACTTCCTTCATGGCAGAGTTCTGTCATAAAATTATCCAAGAAGAGTCTACAGTCAGTTACATTTGGATCTTCTGAAAGATTATTCCATGTTAATGCAGGAGTAAGTGTCTAGCTGAATCTGCGTCATTTTACCCACATCTCAACATCTGAGTTGAATATCAGTGCAATAAAATCTTTGCAGTTACTGAAACATAAAGTACCAGAAAACAATTCAGTTATGTCCAGCATACGTTGATATATTCAAATATCCATAGATCAAAGCATTGCAAGAGTCCTCTCCTGATTGGACATGCTAGACTGAGTACTAAACATGACAGATGGAGTTGTTGAGTAACTGCATGTTAAGCGGTGCAAAGACCAGGAGTCATTACACATGCAGCTCTTGTCACAATGCTGATAATAAGTGTGACCGGTTTTGGTCAAAAGTCACCCACCCATCATCAGTAAATAATTAATAGAAGGCTAATGAGTAGTATCAAATGCCAGTTAGTAAAGAAAGCAAAGCCACAAACAAGCCGATGTATCTCACGCTTTGCAAGAAGGGGCAGAAGCTCTGGATCTGCTTCAAGCCTGCTTAACATAGCTGAACTGAGGGATTACGTGATAGGCATTGTGGTGAGATCTAGATGTCGATCCCAACTGGAAAACTTTGTTTGCGGATAAGTAAAAGTCACTATCTATCATTCAAATCAACATGCTTCTGTCTGTTATGAGTCAGTAAGTAAGTACTTAAGCAAGAAAAGAACAGGCAGGCAAGACTTTCACTAGTTTAGTGAATTATGTGTTTTCCCCACTTTGTTTCATGGTACAGTATGGTAACAAGATACAGAACAGTAATGTTGGAAAAACCTCTAAGAGCTCATCTAGTTCCTCGTGACAGCTGCTCCTTTGTCTTCCCTGACAGATATTTCTCTGACCTGATATTAGAGCTCACCACTGATGGTGGAGCTCCACAGCCTCTCCAGGTTGCCTGTTCCAGGATTTCACTCTCCTTTACCATTAGGACAGTTTCACCAAGGTCTCATCTGGATTTTCCTTCCCTCAGTTTAATTCTTTGACTGCCCACTAGATGAATGCAATACAGACTGCTCTCCCGGGTTCTTCAGAAGTCTGTTTTGCAAGCAAAAACTGTTTCCATATCCCTTAGTGTTTTTTTCATTAAATTAAATACTGACAAATAATTTGGCCTTCTATGTAAATCGTGTTTTCAGGACCTCTGATTATCCTCATAGCTGTCCACTGGTCCTTCTTCTGTCGACCTTTCCCTTCCCCCTTGCCACCTCTCCCCTCTCTCTTTGCTAGTTGTTGGTTTTAAGATTTTTTTTGGTAATGAAGTGTCCAAAGGTTGAAACAGGAATAATTACTACACATCTCTTAGAAGCTGGTTTTTTTTGTTTTTTTTTTTTTTTATAACCATGTCTAGGGTATTGTTTCTCATGACACTGTTGACTCAGATTTCACTTGTGGTCTGCCCTACTCTTCCAGCTTTTCCTGAAGAACCATGACTCAGTGAGTTCCCTGGTTTGTATTTGTGGTTTGCACCCATCCCTACTCAGCAATGTATAGGAAAGGCATGTTATTTTATCTTTTTCTGAGGTTTAATTTTTAGTGGACTTTTAAATCAGTTAAGTTACAGGATTTGCACATGTGACAGCCAACACAGTGCATGTGTGAAAGAAATTTATCAAAGCATTGAGCCTTTCTGAGCACCAGCATTAAAATCCCATTGTGATGGGGTTCAGTGCATAAAAGCGAGTCCTCAGTTTGAGGCGCCTGGGAATTGTTAGAGAGATTTTCATGTTTCCTCATTGCTGCTGTTATTTAAGTTATTAAAAGTAATTGGAGACTGAAGTCATAATACTGACTGCAGAGCTATCATGTATTGATTTTCAGTAGTTTCTGGGCAGCTTTGTGAAACAAGGAATTAAAATGAACTTGTTGAAGTACAAGCATTTCTCTCCTCTGTCACACAAAGTGCTCCAGATGGCCATTGAACTGGGCTGGTGGAGGTATGGTGGGACAAATTTTCAGAAAATTGTTTTAATCTTCTGTTATTCATGCTGAATATTGTAACTGAAATGCCATTGACTGCGATGTCAGCTATTGTACTGGTCACTACGGGGCTGCCAGAACAGAAAGACAGACAGATGCTATTATGCAATGCATTATTAGACAAGAATGAAAAACTATTCCTTGTCTAATAAAATAGACCACATGTTAGCTAATAAAGTGAAAGAAAATAAATCAGAAACATGCATATACTGAAACGATGTCTATGTACACATATGCATTTACATACATACCTCTATATGCATATACAAGTATACATGGTACATGCATATCTTTATATATATATATATGCATGCACACCTACACACATCTACATATTGGAATCCATTGAGCTGGCAACAATCCACTTTGGGTTCTTATTTTGTCTGCCTCATTTCTGAACATGGTAATACTCCATACATAAATTCAATAAGGCACAGCAAGTTTCTTTTGTTGTTAAATTAATTCATTTTGGTTTTGATTCCTTTGTCATCTTGTAAGGTTTCCTAAATAGATAAGCAGAGAACTGTGACAGTTTGGGACTCCCTCATTTTTATGAACCTCCTTTCTCCTCTTTACTTCACAACCCTTTTTTGACGAAGGTTTGAAGGAACACTCAGGTTTATCAGAGAGGACTTCCTAGCCATTAGCTTATTCCCTGACACACCTAGAGCCATATGGGTGAGAGTTTTATTTTGACCAGATGTTTTCATTTGCTTCAAGTTTGGTGTGAGCCTATTATACTTCTTTTCACAGTTGAATCACAGCAACTGTAATAACAATAACCCTCGTGAATCCTGAAGTACAGTGACCAAAGCACTAAGCATCTAGGGTAGTAATTGTCCAGCAGACATTAATTAAACAGTAATCCATACATTAATTATCAGTTAATTACCATTCAGGCTACCATATTTTTAGTAGTTATATATTCAATGTATGTTTTCATGTTTCACTCACTGTGTCCCTTAATTAAAAAATTTCTTTCCCACTGTTTGTATAAATAACGGTGTAATGCTTTAACTGTTAGATTTTGCCAATTTACTAGACATAAATTGCACAGAAAAAAAAAAGTATATATTATATTCTGTCTGTATTCTGCATTGTAGCACAGAGAAGAAAATACTCTCTCCTCCAAAGAGCTTGATCTTTTGCTATCACCTATCTTGAATGCCTCAGTGATGCAGAGATTTGTTCAGTCTGGTGGAACTCATCAGGTGGCAGAAACACCCCGTAATTCATTGTGCAGATATTTCTGTCATCTCCTTTGAAGCATGGAGGGAACTGGTGCCTCATCTGAAATGTCTCAAAATTTCATTTGCAGAAAACCCATTGTGAACAGTTGGCTGTAGGGATAGCAGAGAAATATCATTCTGATCCCTTTTATAAGAGACATAAGTTGTGCATGTGTATATTCCCCAAAAATAAAATCTTCATTTCACCTGCAATATTTCCTCCCCACAATGGCAAGTATAGGTCCCACTTCACACTAATTAAAGTGATAGTGTTCATTCTGGGACCACCTCTACAGCAAAAGCAAATGCAATATAGAAAGATAGTAAATGCAATATAGAAATATAGACAGTAAATGCAATATAGAAAGAGCAAATGTCTTCACTGCTTATTACAGGTCTCAAAGAAAATACTGCATCACAACAATCTGAGCATTTCTTTCAAAACTATTAGCTCACAAAAACAAAATGTAAAGTTTTAGTATTGTAGTATATAATTAATATTTGGCATCTCGCATAATAGAGGTAACAGCATCTTCCTATAAAAGTGTTTAGCTTAAATAGTCCTCTCAATCTTTTTATTATGTTATCAGTTAAAATTTTCAGTAAACATCTGGCATGCTGGAACTATAGACATGAGCTTTAAGTATACTTTGTGTATACTTGTGAATTATACTGATCATTTATCAAACCTGCTAGTTTGGCAGAATTGATGCTGCTGTTTCTGATCAAGGAATAGAATTTTAGAAACTTGGCAAAGAGTACGTCTAGAACCAGAATATTTGATCTAGTTCAGACAGGTGAACACCACTGAATGTCTTGAGTTTTTTGGAGAAGATGATCACAAAGCTAACAATTTCATGCTCTTATGCTGGCTTGGTCACCTTGTTGCGGATGAAGGTGTCTCATGTGGTTATGGTTTAATAGCAGTTTAAGATTTATTAATGGTGTAAGGTAGATCAAAGGTTGATTTTTAGCAGGACAATGGTTGATTGATTTAAAGATTAACAAAGTGATTTGGTAAAATATGTTATTATTAAAATAGCAACTTGATTACAGATTCAAGAATGACAAGTTTCACACTAACTTACTACAAGATATTCGGAATCAAAGTATGAATGTATGTGTATATATGTAAAATACCAGACACAGACACACACACAGTGCAAAAATATTTGGATATCCAGTGAAATATATATATATATATAAACATCCACACTCATAAAGGTAAATGTGCATATTTAAGCACACAGATAGGTGAAGAGGTGGATGTAAGAGGCTAGCCTACAGTTAAAATTTCCTTCTTCTTGAGTTTGGAGCAAATACTCACAATGCTTTGGTATTTCTCAGCGGGTGATGATTGAGAGTCAAGAAGTCTGACTTCACCCTGGACTTCCATTGGCTTTATGGATAAACGATCTTCAAACTTTGAGAAGTCTGAGTCTGAGAGGTGTCCCAACTCAGGGGACATGCTGGTCCCAGCCTGCTGCGATCCAGGAGAGCTCAAAGGGTCTCGCTTAGAATCAGTATTTATAGGGTCCAAAATAATTG
Organism: Athene cunicularia; assembly: GCF_003259725.1. NCBI lineage: Eukaryota > Metazoa > Chordata > Aves > Strigiformes > Strigidae > Athene > Athene cunicularia. The sequence continues at coordinate 2,266,904 of NW_020799096.1, forward strand.
GCTTTTGTCAGGTAATTTTCCATTTCAGCTCAACTCAGATGAGGAAGTACTCTGGTACTTTCCACCACTTGTGCAGGCTCAGAACTTGGCTACATGTGGAAGTTCTGGGATCACCTGCTTTGGGCCATGACCCAGGTACAGATGTACTGGGCTGTCAGGAGGTGACTGATTGTCATTATCGTTCCAAATGATAGGGGAAGCAGGAGCCAGGAATGTTAAGGAGGTGCCTTAATGGTCTGATCTGCTGCCTTTCGCAATCCATCTTGGGCTGGCACATGGTCCAGGAGTGGAGGGATGGCACCAAGCACCGAGCAGCCCCAGGCAGGGCGTTGCACCACCACACACCTGGAGAACAGATTTTTGCTGGCGCAAAGTTAGAGTTGCCTAGACAGACAATACTGGACGTAGCATAAAGTCTGCCTATACAATCCATCACTGTCTTTGGAACAAATATGGAACAACGTGGGCAGAGTAAGTTCATATCAAATCAGGACCCTTTCCGTCATGCATCTGCACTATTTCTGATCTGGTACTGGGACTCTTAAAGCTAGTCTTACTGTATGATAGATTTCAGCAGACAAATAAAGTTCTTAATGAGTTTAGTTTCCAGCTCATTCACAGTCATTGTCTCATCATGCCTTATCACAGGATAGCTCACATATGAGAGTGTATTCAGCTTCATACTCAGCTTCAAGTATCTCAGGAAGAGTACATGATTCACAGCTGGAGAAACACTGAACTAGATGGTGGAGTAATGGGTTATTTATTGGGAATAACTGAAAATATCTGCATTATGATGCAAAATTACTTCTTACTGTTTCACTCCATGCCCATCCTCCAGTTTATTTCTCTTTCTGAAATAAATACATCCAGTCTGAAGCCAGGATTTCCTTGGTATTAGTTTGTTCAGATCATCCATTAATAAAGCAGACTTACAGCTGCCAGTTCTGTTAGGGCAGATTGTACAACACCTCTATTCTTCCAGAGACTGGAAAAGTTTAAGACATGAAGAAGAGACAGCAGCTGGGGGCATGTTCATTGCTGATAAGACACAGAGGAGCACAGTAAGTCATAAACAAAACATACATTTGATACAAAACATGCAATCAATTTTATAAAAGTTACCCATTAGCAGGCTCACAGCTTGAAGATTCTTTTGGACCTCACCCAGTATGTCCACACTATAGAGTTGGTTTTAGTGTTTCTTTCTGCCTTCAATATAGTTTTATTCCAATTTGCCTCTAAAAGTCAATCACTGTCTACAAAGTAGAAGTGAATTGTGCACAGTTGGTTCAAAATATTAAAACTTCTCTCAAATTACATCCTTTTGTGTGGTGAAATAGGGTATGCTGTAGCCTAACTATAGTGTAAATATCAATTCTGTGGATACAATTGCATGTGCATCCAATTCAGAGATCATCTTACGTGACCCAGGAAGAGAAATATGAAGTCTTTATTATTTAGCACAAATCGATCATGTTTCTTAAAATATTTCCATTATTATCCAGTAGAAATAGATTACAAGTCTAAGTGAATGCTAAACGTCTCTGTGTAGCACAAATATCTGAAGAAACACCTGTTACTGTATATCCTGCAAAGGCATTTTAAAATAGTTTTAGTGGCCTTTTCTCAGACTTTTAGTTCTGATGGAAAGTTAAAAGCTAGACACCAGTAGGTTTATCTGAGTTCACATTAATGGAAAATCTTCAAAACCTCAATAATAACATGAGTCACACAAAAATCAGTTAAGTTGTTCCCTTGTAGGAAAAACATACTGGGAAAAGGCACTCGCTTAACTTTGAGAGTTACATGTACATTCTAGTCTAATTGGATTTATAATATTAGTTGTGCCAAACAGAACATGGTAAGATTCACAAGAAAAAAATAAAACAAGAAAAAAGGTTGCACGTGAAAACCTAGGACTCTTCAAACACCACAGAATCTGTCAGATCAGTTGTAAATATCTGAAACTGAAAACAGGGAGTAATCTCATACCAGTCTTTCTTGCATGAAAATCATCGGGCTTTTGGTCTACAAGGTGAGTGGAAAACTGCCTGGATAGCCAGGGTCAAAGAATGACAGCCAGTGGTTCAGAGTCTACCTTGTGGTCAGTGGTGCTCCTCAGGGATTGGTATCAGAGATAATATTAATTAATGTTTATGTTAAAACCGGTGGGACAGAATGGACTTCTAGCTATTTCACAGATAACACCAGAGTGGTCAATATACTAAAGAGTATGGCTGTCACTCAGAGGAAGTTTTATTTGATGTACAGGTGGGCTGGCAGGATCCTTAGGTGGTTTAACAATCCAATTTTGGATGACTCAGCACAAGAAGTCATTTTCAAACTGGAGCAAGTCCAGTGGTAGGGCTATAAATGTTGTTTGGAGAGTGGAGCAGACATTGAATAAGTAGAAGCAGAGAAAGCTGGGTTTGTTCAGGCTGAAGACAAAGCTAAGGGGGAATCTACTTGCTGTCTTCCATTACCTAAGGGGTGATTTTACAGAAGACAGGGACAGACTTTCCTCTTAAGGTAGGCAGTGGAAGTCTGGGAGGCAATGGGCACAAATTACAGTAGAGGAAATTCCAGCTGATCATAAGGAAAAAATATTCACCGTGAGAGTAGTTAGCCATTGCAGCAAACTGCCCGCAAGGCCTGTGGAATCCCATTTTCTAGAGATTTATCAAGTCTGTGAGTGTTCTGGTCTAAGTTTGAAATTAACACTGCTTTGAGCAGCTCTTTGGAGTAAATGACTTCTACTCTTAATTATTCTGTTTCTTCAGGACTAAAGAAGGAAGCAAATTTTGACCAGGAATTGGTGAGTAGATGCAACCTAAGCAGGTTGTGGAGAGGGCTTTGCGCAGCTGGATGGCTTGACAGTGCCATGTGTTGTTGGAGCATGTATGTTCACTGGACAGTGCTAAAATTATGATAGTGAAACATGAGGAAAAAAGGATCCTCTCAGAGGCAGGACTTCAGTAATGTGGCACAGCAGGAAAATAGCAGCCCTAAAATCCAATTCCAAAAGCAAACAAGAATCCAGTGCTCTTCACAACGAAATTATGAGGTGTCCATCTTATAAGTTAAATAGCAAGTGAAAAGTCAGTCATGTTCTCCATCAGTAAAGCTTCCAAGTAATTTTCAAAGGTACCCAATATCTTTTGTTTTATTTGCAAAGTAGATTATAAAGCCAGAAGGGATTTTTACAGTCATTTAATCTGACCTCCTATTTAAAACATGAATCGCATTTTCTGTTTATATAGAGCATAATTTCAGAAAAGATCTCATTTTTTATTATACACAGTTTTAACAGTAGAGAATCTAATATAACTCTCAGCAAATTGTGCCAAAGGTTAATGAACCTCACTGAACTTCATCTTAAAAATCCCTTGCTTCATCTTCTACTGGTGGGTTGATTTTATGCTTTGCCTGCTGCAGTGAGAAATTTCATAACTTCTGAAATTTCTCCTTTCCCTCTAGGTATTTAGGAAGTGCAACCAAGTTTGCTTTTTACCTTTTACTCCAGGGTTTTAACGCTCTTATCCCAAACCACTTCTTGAGCTGGCAGTGCTCTGGGCTTTGCGGAGCCTGATCGCTGTGGGAGAGCCCTCATGTGGTAACTAGGATTTGGCAGGACAGCCCACTTGCAAAATGGTTTTGACTCACAAGTTGAGAAGGGCTCCATATGATAAACTAAAGGTTCAGGCCCTTCAAAAATGCTCATTCTGAAACAGCTTTTTCAGTCCTTTATTTGGAATCTCCATGTTTCAACTTTCTTCATGGCAAGAAGAAGTGGGCATATGTGACTGTCACATAACAGGCCAAATATATTTAAAAATACATTACACAATATCTATTTCAGGTCTGTTGCTGTTTTGGGTAGAGTGGATTGGTTTGGTGTCTGTTATAAAAAATAATCGATTGTCTATGAATAGTCTGTTGGCTTTTTAGACTCTCTGAGTCCAACAGAAGAGTTTGTGTTAAAAACCTGTTAAGAATCACTGTTTTCATGAACAGGCCTGCTATCCCTGCCTTAAGAGTATGTTTTGAATTCTTTGTTTCCAAGTATTTGACCTTTCCTTTGTCCCCATAGTGTGCTTAATGCTGAGCTTATGAAGTGATCCAGCTTGTTCTGTTTGTATCAGTAATTTCCCCTCTGTGATATTTGACATTTTTTCTCACTTCCTGTTATTTACAGCTTGATAAACGATGGTTTTCTGTCTACAGTTCTATTTTAATATTCATCTGTTGATTTTATAGGCATTTAGTGAGCGCCCACATCAGTTTTGCGTTTTTGCATTGTATGAATCTCTTAATTAAAATTTCACTTAATATTTTATTCTGCATTCTTTACCCCAGCTAAATGAGAAAATGCATTAAAATGCTGTGGGGTTTGAGATCTCTTTTCTGTAAATACATGTATAGTTATTGTTCAGAAGATAACAGTAGCTCAAAAGAGAATTGACCGTGATTATCTTGGGAGGTAGATTAAGAAAAAATATATTTTATGTAGAGGACAATGTAAAAATAGTAAGTACAGGAATATGTCCAGTCTGTGGACTTTGTGCACAAGAGACATTTATTGGAGAAAAAGTATTTGCTGCACCTAGTTCAAAACACACAAATCACTTCTTCCAGTGTAAATTACTTCTATGTTGTGTGAATCAAGGGTCATCCAATTTGTTCTCATTCATATCAGTATTTGAAGAAGGCATTTCCATATCAATTCATGGTTAGGATCAGGTCCAGAGGCAATTTCAGGTTCGAATACACAATCACTAGGCAAGTCATGTCCAAGGTCAGGCCAGAAAGACAGTCCATTGAGTCTGGGTCCGAATCAGAGAGGTCCATGGCTGCAATACAGCTGCAAGTCGCTCAAGTGAGAGCACGCTGGGGAACATCATCCTCAAAGGAGCTCCCAAGGAAAGGGAGGAGCCCCCAGTGAGGCTTTCTGACAGAACTCTTTGAAAGGGAGTCTCTGCTGAAGCTTCCTCCAGCTTTTTCTGGAGAAGCTTCAGAGTCAGCTGAGGCTTCTCAAAGAGCCATTTTAGCAAGCTGGCCTTGCAGGCAGGGAGGTAGGCTCCTAGTCCTAACAAAGGAAAGCTAAATGCTGGAGCAGAGGAGTCCGAAGAATTGACCAAGGGAAAACCTGATGATGCTGTTACCTTTACCAGGATGCCATTATCTCTCTTGAGTGTGGGACTTAAACTCCATGACACAAAGCAGGGGAAATCATTCTCCATGTCAGTGCCATAATGTAGAATTTATAAATCAGGTTTTGCAGCAGCCAGTGAAAATGGAGTTCTGTTTCTACTGTTACTACTGCTACTAGCACTGCATACACTTCATCAGTGTAATTGCTCTGCCCTGTGAGTATATAATGATAGTTAAGAAATGCCATTTCAACTGATAGAGTAAGAGATTATCATGATATCTTATTAGTTCTTCAGTAAAGTGCATCATTAGCCAATTTCTATTTTCCCATAGAGAAATCTGAAAACCACGTGTGAGAATTAATGTGCTTGAGTGGATTGACAAAACAAGCTTCAGCAAGGAAAAAGAGGGTCCTGAGCTCAGACTGTAGGAGGTGGTAGCTTGACAATGTAAAACACATCACCTAACCTTTCCAGTTGTCAGTCCCGATCAATATGTGTGTCTGTTTCACAAAAATCAATAGAGACATGGTTCTTACAGTAGCCATGAGACCTAACCTGACCTAGAAGACAAATCATCCAAATAGCAAAGCACAAGCCCATCATCAAGTCTGACAAACGATCAGCTAAAAAAGGGCTATGATTATTTTCATTTCATATCCCACATTGGATGCAAAGACAATTTTCTCCAGATTAAGCTGAAGATAACACATCACACATTTGAAGTCAATTACCCCACTTTCCTTCTTGTCCCCTTTCACATTGAAATTTGTATTTGTTTACATTTCTCTGTAGCAACATCGTCATTATTGATGTCTCATACAACTTCTAAAATCTCTGTGTACTAAGTATACCCTTTAAAAGGTTATTCATACGTTTCTTTGATTTTTAATAAGAGGATATTGTAGTCTGTAATAATTTACAGGTTAATCTCAAACAGCAGAAGCCTTGTGAAATGAAAGGGTTTGGACCATAGAAACGTGGAAAGAATGAAAACACATTCTGATGGGAGGCCTTGTTTGGAAGTGTTATTCTTTTACACGTTCCATTTCTGTCTCCAATAGCCCTTGCTTAACAGATGGCTTGGTTTTGGACCTCTGGCTTTAATCTTTATTGGTCCCAGAATGATGGTTTTTGTGTAGTTTAGCTTCCTTTATTTCAATTTGAATATGCTCGATAGTCAGCCTGCCTGTAAGCCTCTGTGCTGAGGCTCATCGGGCCATTTTTCCCTCATTTGAAATCCATTGCTATTGTATGGAACACAGCACATTACAAGACTTGGTAATACATGTTTCGTGTCATTTTTATTTCCAAAGGATCAGATACCATCCAGATTTGAAATGGTGGGCCGTTTGGGAGCAGTGTGGCTACCATGCAAACAGGCTAATGTCTGTATTCATATGTTAGTGTTGGTTGTGGCTTCAAAACTGTGCATTCACACTGTGTAATTGAAAAGAAGGAAAAGAGAGTCAAATTTTCTGAGACAGCATGACCTGACATAGGGATATTAGTGTTATTATCAAGAATACATGGCTCTCAGTATAGCAGAGGAGACAGAAGTAAAGCTGATTGTTTTGAGGTACCTCAAGGGTCAGTGGGCAAAGAAAATCAACAGCAGCAGCACCTGCTGCAGTAGTGTCACCAACAAAAGAAAACCCTTGTGCTCCCCGAAACCAGTTTCCAATTGTGCGACGGTCCATGTTCCATATGAAGTAGCAGATACTAAGTTCTCATGGGTGGAGAGAAGCCTGAAGTCCTTCTGACTCTTATAATGGCTTTTTTTCTTTCAACTTAAACCACTGCTGGATTGTGCTTGGTGGCAGGGAGCAACAGTTTGAAAGGAGGAATGCTTGAGAGAGGTATGAGACCTCTGAGGAAAGACCACTTGCAGAAAAAGCTTTCATCAGTTCTGCTCATACAGAGTATAGCTTAATTTACTTTGGGATCTTGTCAGTTTTAGTTCATTTGTTAGAAAAATAATGGCATCAACTCTTAAGGACTTTTACTATTTAGTTCCATGTAGGTTGTTATTACTGCAAATCAGATAAAATGGACCAGCAAGACACGCTATGCTGACTGATATCGCTACACATAAGAATATTACCTCCTTTCTTCTCCATATAGGTTAAAGGTACTCCTATGTGGGTGTGTGAAGCAAGATCCCAAGAATTACTTGGCTATTTTAAATTTATTTAAGAAATGTTTTGATTGTCTTCATTATGTATTAACATCAAGGGAATTCATCTAAAAAGCATGCGATTCTGTGATACCAGTGGCATTGAATGAACTTTCTATGGAACTTCTTTTTCATTTGCCCTGTTTTGACATAACATATCGAATGCCTGGTTGAATGACCCTCTCTTTGCACTCAGTCTGGTATAATAATTTGAGTCTGACTACAGTCCCCTATAAAATATACTACTAAAAGAGTAATCATTGTGCTAATAACCACAATTTCTGAAATCTTTCCAATTAATCTCTGGCTGTAAGATGAGCCTTTTGTTACAGAAAACTTCAAAATGCATCTTCTTACTGTTGATGTATCATCAGTGAGTTTCTGGGCTTTTTTATGTTCTTTTTAAGTTAAATAATTCAGGGGGTTTAGCTTCATTAACCTGTAAAGTGTCAATGGCAATGGGTACATGCATTTGTGTATACTACTTACCTGTCCATCCAGGTTGGGTAGACATAACTTCATCAACGGATCACAAAAAGACATGGAATCCTTTGATTTGCTGTTAGTATGGTCTTTGTAACACCATGGCATGGAACTGTGCATTTTATTATGGTCTGGCTGAGCAAACTTTAGGGTGAGTTGTAAGCTCGTATCAGACTTTCCCAGCTTTGCTGTTCCTGTCACATGAGCTTCCTGAAGTAGTGCTAGCTGTGAAAAGCCTATTCATTTTCAGTTACACTTTCTGACTGTGATTTAGACATCCTGTATGTCCTCCTCCCAGAAAAAATATCGGTGAACCCATTGTTTCAGCTCAGACAGTAAAAATTGTAAGGAACTCTTTTTGTAGTATACTTATGTATGTAAATGTTCTTTTTATCCCTTGAATGATATTTCATTGTTTAAAAGTACTTATTTTATCTTTTCCCCCTAACATTACCTTAAGCAAAGAAATTGTTCTTTGGCCTTAAATGATCCATTGAATTTACAGTACACAATTAATTGCAACACCAGCAAGGCTGGCACACTCTGTTGTTAAGGATAGGAACTCTGCTGATTTTATAATGAATTTGCTTCAAAACCCAGCAAATAGTAGCATACAAGGACATCTGACAGCTGCTTTCCCAAGCTAAATCTCTCCACCGAGACTTGATTCCAAGAAAAATAACAAGTCAGGCTTGGTTAGTAGTGCTGCAGCTTGGAATATGAGTCTTGACAAGGGGAAAAATCATTTGTACTATACTAGCTTTTCATGAGCTGGGGCGAGGAGTAAATCTCTCCAATGGCAAAATAAAGCTGTCAGACAGCTTTTTCATAAGATGCTGTTGGACAACAATATGACAGTTCTCCCTCCTGATCTTTTTTATAGGTTGCTAATTCTGAAAGAAAAGTCATCTATGCCTACATTTTTGTGGATCCAGGCAATGAAGTTTTAAGGAGCAGTTGTGATACTAGAACAAAAATACAGACTGCTACTCAATAACCAGGAGTACCCCTGTTGCGTTACTGAAAAGATGCTTTATCCAAATGCCCAGTATCTAGGATAAGATTCTGTATTTGCTGATTTGTATTTTGAAATCGATATCTATGTATATGAAATATGTTCTCTGAAAAATTAACAGGCAAATATATGGGCACATGAGAACACTTTCATGCACTGAAGAACATAGCAGTGGCCATGAGCATCAGTAAGCAGACAGTAATTTTGTTTCTCAAGCACTTGATTAAGTTCCGTTCTTCTCTGTCTTTACCGGACAGAGATGTGAAAATTTAGGCTCTTCTCAGGCCAGTCTTTATGTACCAAAACATAATTGAAACCTAAGAAGTATGGTGAGGACTGTTCACAGAAGTCTTCTCTCCTAGGATATGTGCAAGAACCAGGGCTCCTGGCTGGGCACCTAAACGTCTGATCCTAGTTCCTGATACTGAAGGTCATGGAAGTTCTTCTAGTTTGGGTTATGGAGATGGTTATCCTTACCTCCACTGAAAAATGCACTACTTTATGGCTGTGGATGAAAAGGATGACAATGATTTCCTAGGTGCTCTTAAGAAAACAGTGAATAGGGTGTATTATATTAACTTTACTGAGATTTGGGACAAAATTAATTGAAAATGTTCTTGTGAATATTTCAATGTAAAATCGTCAGCAGTATTTTTCATGCTTTTCACAAGTATTTTCCAATATTTATTTTCATTTTCTATTAAAATCTTAGCATTTCTCATTTATAGATTATTTTTGAAGTATGACATAATTTTCAATATCTTTAAAAATAAAAAATACTTCTTGGTAAGTATTGTTGCATTAAAATGCCTTGGCCGTGAATTTAGACATCAGATCATATAAATTCTTTTATTAACAAGGAGGCTGAGAAATTATATATTTCAAGTTCTGTTTCTGAGCAGACTTTAAATCTTAAATTTTCACACAGTTTACACAGCTTTTGCAAATAAATAGTACTGTCAAATAGATCAACCATCTCAGTGAGATTAGAAAGAAAATGAATGCTCCAGGCTAGTCAAGAAAAAAAAAATGTATTGGATACTATCATTGAGAAAAAAAATAATGAAAAGAGACACAAGTACCTACAGAATGAAAGTTATCATAAATAACAAAGTAAATGTTTCAGGTCATATTTCCATTAAACTCACAAGCAGCTATAATTAGGTAGTCTTAGTTTTCTGAAGTGGCCAAGGTTTCTTTTTCATTGTTTACCTTTTGTTGGTTTGGGTTTGAATCTCTGTTTTCTGCCCTAAGCTTCCGATTGCTCAAATGCCCCATTTGTGTTGCCATGAAGGTTTGACTAATGTAACTCTTAGTCTTTAGTAGAACGGTGACTACTTGTAGTGGTTTAGGCCTAGTTGGCAACAAAACACCATGCAGCCACTGTCTCATTGCTTCCTGCTCTGCTGGGGAGGAGAATTGGAAGGAAAAAAAAAAAAAAAAAGGTAAAACCTCATGGATTGAGATAAGAACATCCAGGGCGGCATCCAGAGCTCATGGCTGTTGTATTTGGTGTGGCCTATACTCACAGTCTGGGGGTTGGAGATGTTGATCTTGAGGAAGTTGCTGGATGCCACTTGCTAAAGCCAGTTCAATCACTGGTGTGCTTTGCTCGGTTTTCATCAAAGTCCATCCTTCATTGATTTGGGTGATTCCTACTGTAATACCATTTATATGGCACATAGCATCTGCGGCACTGATGGCATACAGTGGCAGGGCTATTTTGCAATTAACATCATACACTTTAATTCACTGGCTGTTCTCACCCAAAATCAAATCCCCTTGAGGTACACATCGAACTCCCCCCTCCTCCCAAGTCACCCACCAGGTGCACCAAGGTTCTTGAGCCAAAACAATCCCGTGAATGGATTTGCTTTTGCCTGAGGCAGCACTAACCCAAACTCTTCCCTAACATATTCTTCATGTGTGCTATGGGGACTTTATCCCCTTCTACAGTATGTGAAAGTTTTGATTGGGCAGGGCCAGCTTGATTGGTAACTTCTCTACTGTTAAATAACCAGGTGGCTTTTGCTAATTGCATACCCCAATGATTGAGGGTCCCCGCCCCCATTGCTCTCAGTGTAGTGTTTAGCAGTCCATTGTATCATTCAATTTTCCCAGAGGCTGGTGCGTGACAGGGAATGTAATATACCCACTTAATGCCAATAATCTTTGGCGCAGGTGTCTATGAGATTGTTTCGGAAAGGAGTCCTGTTGTCTGACTCAGTCCTTTCTGGGTGCCATGTCACCATAGGACTTGTATTTCAGGGCCCAGGGTAGTATTCTGGGAGGTGACATAGGGCACAGGATATGTTTCCAACCATCTGGTAGTTGCTTCTACCATTGTAAGAACATGATGCTTGCCTTGGTGAATTTGTGGTAGTGTGATATAGACAATCTGCCAGGCCTCCTCAGATTTTTATATCAGCCATTGTCCTCCATACCAGAGAGGCTTTAGCCATTTGGCATATTTGATTGCAGCACATTTCACGTTCATGGATAACCTACACAATAGTATCCATGCTCAAGTCCCCCCCTTGATCCTGAGCCCATCTCATATGTTTCATCTCTTCTTTGATGGCCAGATGATGTGGGCTTACCACATCATGGGCTTACCAAGCTATAAATAATTCACCCTTATGTTGCCAGTCCAGATCCACCTGACCCACTTCAATCTTAGTGGCCTAATTGACTTGTTGGTTGTTTTTATGTTCTTCAGTAGTCCCATTTTTGGGTACATGAGCATCTACATGACATAGTTTTAGAACCAGCTTCTCTAGCTGGGCAGCAATATCTTGCCATAATTCAGCAGCCCAGATGGGCTTTCTTCTGTGCTGCCAGTTGCTCTGCTTCTGTTGCTGCATCCACCCCCACAGGGCATTTGCCACCATCCATGAGTCAGTACAGAGATAGAGCACTGGCCACCTTTCTCACTCAGTAATACGTACAGCCAGCCGCATGGCTTTCACCTCTACAAACTGGCTCAATTCACCACCTTCTTCAGCAGTTTCTGTGACCCATCTCGTGGGGCTCCACACAGCAGCCTTCTATCTTCCGTGTTTTCCTACAATGCCACAGGACCCATCAGTGAGCAAGGCACGTTGCTTCTCATTTTCTGGCAGCTTATTATACAACAGAGCCTTTCGGCATGCATCACCTTCTCCTCTGGGATGTTCCAAAATCTTTGCCTTCTGGCCAGTCCATGATTACTTCCATAATTCCTGGGTGACTGGAGTTTCCCCTGTGAACCTGCTATGTAATCAGTGCGACTCACTTACTCCACGTACCTTTGCGAGCCTGCTGTGTAATCAGTGCAACCCATGTACTCCACTTGGACCGGCTCAAGGGCTATTGCATGAACAATCTCCTGTTTAATTTGCTCAAAGTCTTGTTGTTGCTTAGGGGTGCATTTGAAATATTTTTTCTTCTAAATCACTTGATAGAGAGAGCTTACAATCAGACTGTAATTTGGAATATGTAATATTTTCCAAAAACCCACAACATCTAGGAAAGCTTGTGTTTCCTTTTTGCTAGTCAGTGAAGACATAGCTGCTGTCTTCTTGACCACATCCAAGAACATTCAAAAGTCTCAAAAATTTTTCTAATTAGCCACAAGGAGAAAGTATCCATTCCTGTTTTCCCCATAGATGATTACTAGTAAATTCTGAGAGGTGTCTGAGGTACAGGAATGACAACAATGCCACATATGAATACTGGTTTAACCTCATGACCAGTGATGTAATCATATCATAAGTCAACGTTACCCAGTACAGCAAAATGATAGTCCTGATCCCCCTCCCAGAGGTGATAAACATCAGCACAGGAAATGCATAGTGCAAGTAAGGATTTACATAACCCCACCAGGTGAACAGATGAACCAACATTTTGACCAGCAACTATTTGAATAATATAAGAAATGGGTATAACAGATTTGTCTTAACACACTGTGGTCAGATTTTGGTGTTATCTCAACTCTTCAGGCCCCACATTGGGTGCCAAAAAGGACTGTTGTGGTTTAGGTCCGTCAGGCAACAAATGCACCACTCAGCTGCTCACTCACTCTTCCTCGCAGTGGGATGGAGAGGAGAATTAGAAGAAAAAAGGTAAAACATTGTGGGTTGAGATAGAGACCATTTAACACAAGGACAACACAAGGGGACAATAAAACAATAACAACAACAATATTAATAAAATGCATCTGTAAAGGAGTGATGCACAATGCAATTGCTCAGCCCCTTTCCAAGCAGTCATCTCCCCCCAACCAGTTCCCCCAGTTAGATACCAGCATGATGTCAACATGGTGTCAACTATCCCCTAGGCTGGTTCCCCTCACCTGGCCTGGCTGTGCCCCCTCCCAGCTTCTTGTGAAAACTAACCCTATCCTAGCTGAACCCAGGACACCACTGATGCAACCTCTTTTCATAAATACTAAGCACTCCTTATACCTTTTCTAGCTGGTTGCAAAGAAAAACTATTTATCAGTTAACAAAATGACAATAACAACAGAAGAATTTACTTCACTTTAAAATGTCAAATTCATGTGTAGATATATTGCAGAACACAATAGAGAGCAAGAAATATCACTGAAAAAATTGAAAATTGAGAAAATATTAATTAGAAGAGAAACAATCTCAGTACCATCACATATAGATATTATATATGAATTGTTGTTTTATCTTAGAAGGTTCACTTAAGAGGTTACTTTCCACATAGGTACTTTTATTGAAATCTGGAAATGTGACCCACCAGCCAGACTCTTCTCTCAGATCTTTTCTCTCAGTTTCAAATAATTCGTCCTTCCAGATAATCACTTAAACTGACACAGCTTGCTCACAATCCACCTGGGGTGCAAGCAGGAGCAGAATCTGCTCTACAGTTGAGCATCATCGGATAGGAGTTTCTGCTGTTGCCATGAAACTCCTCAGCAGCTGCACGTTCAGTCTAGGCAGGCATTTGCAAAACACAAGGCAAGGACAGCAAATCTGCAAAATGTCTAATCAGCTTCATATTGGTCCTAAGCATCCACATAATAGTAAAGGTGAGCAAAATCAAATAAGCACAAAATAAACTAGGTCAGCAAAGCCTAGCCAGCTTTGACACCTTTAAGAATCCTAAATTGGAACATGTGGATGTACTTAATGCATGAGTGACATCAACCGCATTTGATTATTTTTTTTTTCCAAATACTAAGTGTTCAAAAGCTGAGATAAATGGCTCACAATGTGCATAAAAAATATTTGACCGGAGTGGAATAGATACTGCTGATGGTGTAAGGAAAAAAAGATGGCAATAAGAAGCAAGGTGGAAGCCATGAAGCACACAGCCATATTAGCATGCTGAACTTTTCAAACAGTGACATTATTCTTTCAAGTGCCTGTTTCTTCAGTGCAATATCAGACAGAGTTCTTGCACAGGGTCTAATGAACCATGACCTAAGATCAAGTTACTCTTGTGTGAGGCTAAAGGTACTGTATGTTATAGTGTAGCTTAATGCAAAATGCACGTGTAAAGAATATATTACATTCAAAAATAGAAGAATTATACCTGCCATTCCACGTGTGCATATTGACTTTTTTTGAAAGTTTTTTTTTAATATCATCATCTTATATTATCTGTGGGAAATAGCTTTCATTTCTATCTAGATTAATTTAAGCTTCTGAAATTGTGATACATTTTTGAAAGCTATCTTTGGGCCTATTCTGCCAATAACAAGAACTGGGCAGTTAATTCAACCTGTGCTGTTTTAATCTGTTCCATAAACAAAGTGAAGAAGTGAACAAAAGAATCATTTCTGAAAATAATAACAAGTATGCACATAGTGTGATTGTTGTTGACATTCCTTAGTATTTATTAGGAAATCTGTAATGGATAAATGGATAAATGGAATGGTCTCATTTTAAAAAAAAAAATAAAATAAAATGTTCAAATCAAAGCTATTGGCTTCAGTTTGCAAAAAGGAATTAGGCAAATTCATGGGCAGTGAATCTGTAAACAGACACTAAAAGGAATAGGCAGAAATATACCCTATAGCATACTTAACACAGTGAATGAATGTTGAGGGAGTGCAAAGATAATCAACCACAAGTAACAGCCAAACTCAGATCTTTTTCTTTAAATATTGCCTCCCCTGCCAGGCACAGAACTCCAGGCCATGTTCTCAGCAGTGCTGCCAATATTAATTTCTGTTGCTGTTCTTCCCAAAATACACTGCTAGGAATGAGAAAGGGCAGGAACAGAGAACCAAGAGTCTTGGATAGTCACCACTGTTGCTCCTCTCTGTTTCCAGAAGTTGGAAAAGATGCGTAAGAGTAATTTTGGAGTGGAGAACAGCCTCCTTCCTTTCAGCAGCAGCAACACACTTCCAGTCTTCCTTCAGTAGCCATGGGAGTAAGCCAGGCTTTGCAGATCCTTGTTGCAAGAAGTGCTGTCATTTAGTGAAGGAATAATGAAGAGACTGGAAGAGAATTTGCTACGGGGAGAGGATGGTGTATGAAATAATCATTTAGTTTCTCCAGGTAGTTTACAAATGAGAAATACAGTCATCAGTCCTCTGAAGGCTGTATTGTGAATGGAGCCTACTGATTGCAGAGTGCCATGGAGTACCTGTCCGCTTTATTTTGTTCCCTAATCTGAGTTCTCTTCGTAATGCAGCTTCAGTTATTGGTACTGAACAGCTCTGAAATAACAGCCCTAAAATATTGAAAGTAATGCCATTGTAATTAATCAGCTGCATTTAAAAACAGTAAAACCAATTGGTTTTATTAAATTCTTAGTAGACTATAAAGTGTACTTTCAAAAGTTATACATTTTAAGACTGTTTGGCTACATTAGAAATAAATATATTATTGAGTGTTAAGAGTTCTGTTCATACTACATTAACTTTTGTTGGGTATGTTTTTATATTAAATGAAGTGGTTCACACAAAGCTACATTTATGAGATGAAAAGGGAATCACTTTTTTATGACACTCAAAGATCTGTGAGAATACGAAGAAGTTCCCTTAGTCCTTTACTTTTTGTTTCTGAATATTCTGTAGAGGGGGAGCACTTATTGAAAGAAAACACTTGATGACCAGATTCTTGACATGCTTTGATGGAATAACTGCGAATCTGGGCTAACATTGCATATGGATTTAAATAAGAACTTATATTTTGCATTAATTTTAACCAATGTACAGCACTGCTGATCTATTGCAACCACTGCTAACAGTATTGCATGTAAATGTTAAAGATTTCTTTGTGTGTGAGAGAGAGGTATATCTGAATTACTAAAAATATGGTTTGAATCTGATGTTCTGCCCATACTCCTTTGTCCACATGCCCTACTAAAATAAGATCAGGCTGAGGAGCAGTTGAAGGAGCTGGGACTGTTCAGTTTGAGGAGGAGAAGGCTGAGGGCAGACCTCAGCACTCTCTACACCTCCCTGAAAGGACACTGGAGAGACCCTCGTGCTGGTCTCTTCTCACAGGTCCTTAGCGACAGAACAAGAGGGAATGGCTTTCAGCTGCAACAGGGAGGTTTACACTGGACATGTGGAGAAAAGGTTTCCCACAAGGAGTGCTCAGACAGGGGAATAGGCTGCCCAGGGAAGGGCTGCAGTCACCATCCCTGGAGGTGGTGAAGGGTCGTTTGGATGAGACGGTGGGGGCTATGGTGCAGGGGAGAACTTTGTGGAGTCAGGCTGATAGATGGACTTGATGATCCCAAGGGTCTTTTCCAACCTGAACGATTCTATGATTCTACGATTTTGCCCTTAGAAGACCGTTCTCATACCACAGCTATTATCTTTGGCTGTAAGGTTAATGAACCTCCTAAAAGCTGTCTATCTTTGTCCATTTTATTGATATCCACATCTTACTCTGATACCACCATTCCGCAAAGGGGCTGAGTAATAAGCACACAGCACCTTGCAAATGGATTTTCTTCAAGAAGGGAAATAGAGAGGCATCCTGGTTATGACTCAGTACATATGAAACATTTCCTACAGCAGCCCTTGAAGGAGACCTATTTTGTGCCCAAAGAGTAGTTCTGCATCAAAACTTGACTAACCAAAATCCCAAGGCAGGCAGAGGTTATCTGCCCGGCTGCTCATGATGCTATTTGTCCACAAAACCTTGGAGAGAATAAAGTAGTAGATCAATGACAACAAAAAATCCTATCCCATAACACAAAACTTTGTTCCTATGGTAAGAAAAGATAACTTCAAAACCAAAAAAAAATATATATTGGTATTACTTGTTATCACAATACACTGGACAACTTTTATATAGAACTTTTTTCTTCCTCTGTTTTTTGTCCTTAAATCGAATTTATATACTTTTAATGCCATAAAACCAATAGTATTGATATTTTAGCAGAAAAAAAGGTGTTATAAAATACTCTGATGCTTAGAATTATATCCATTAATGAGCAGTGTTTATGTCGGAGTACCCTTTCCAACCTTCCAAAGCAGAAAAAAAAAAAAAAAAAAAAAAAAAAGCAAAAGGATTCACATCCTCAGATGGAGAATAGGGAGGTATAAAAGATGGTGAGGTGTGAGAGAAGAGTGATCCTATTTCTAAATATTTTTTTTACCTGCATGAAACATCATTATCCCTTCTAGCCTTTCTTTTCTATTATTATTTTAGTCTCTCCAAAGAACAGTTTTACTATTTGTTATGCCCAGTCATAGTGGTGTCTGCAATATATCTGCATAGCATTCCTGATTTGGGACTTATGAACTCCAGAAAAAATGC
Source organism: Athene cunicularia (assembly GCF_003259725.1). Taxonomy (NCBI): domain Eukaryota; kingdom Metazoa; phylum Chordata; class Aves; order Strigiformes; family Strigidae; genus Athene; species Athene cunicularia. The sequence continues at coordinate 2,284,466 of NW_020799096.1, forward strand.
AGCCCATCTTTTTCTTGACTGAGGTGAAGCAGGAAGGCTGCAAAGGGCTGTTCTCATTTGGCTGACATGAAGCAAATGGGACACTACCATGCCTCCCCACACTTTTCTTTTATTAACCATAGTCTATCAAGGAGTTCTAGAACCACTTATATGACCACTGAGGTGCGGGGTAGTCTGGTGTGAGGCTCATCCTATTCCAGTTCATGGTGTTCTGTCCTAACAGAAAGTCTGCCACGCTGCATCGTATCCAGCTAGTGAGAGCTGTCTGCGAAGAGCCCCTCTGTTGCAAGCCCTAGCACAATGTGTTGGGCAATTACAGACCACTGATGATGTCCACAAGGGCAGTGATGGAACTACTGGTTGTGGGGGTGGCTAGCAGAATATGTGCTGAATGCAAACCCCCTAGAATTGTATGCTTCCTCCTTGACCTTTCTGGAAATTTAATCATACACGTTAGTATTCATTTGTGTTCCCAAGCCTGCGGGTAGGTCTTTTCTTTAGAGTGAAGAAGAATGCATCCAAATGGGGACAGATGCCTAGCTAGTATCTATGAACACTGAAAACAATAGATGTGAAAAATGGCTCTGTCTACACAAGAATACCTTCTGAGTTTAGAACTGTATGCCATTTGTCTTTTAAATGAGTTAAAACATGTCCTGTTCGTGTCTGTCATGGTGGTCTGTGACACCCATCACTGTAGTCTGTTATTCTTGCTTTAATCATTTCTACCTGTTTCTGAATTTTTAATCCTTTTTTTGACAATCCTAAGTAATTTGTTTTCTTCTGGTGCTTTAATTAGCAGTTTTGCTTCCCAGCGAAGTGTTTGCTGACTGAATCGTGCAATCCTTCACTTGACAGGAAGGGTGTAAACAAAGAGAGTTTTGACTAACAGTCAAAACTATAGCATTCCCACTACAGCATAAAAACTAACTTCAAAGATGACAGAGGGAAAAAAAAAAATACAACAGGAGCTTCAAATATCATTAATGCTGTAGTTTGATCCTTCATCAATAAAAATGAATCTGTCATTCACTGTGGAAAGATAACATTTACCCTTACATGCTTATTAAATAATCATTTGGAAGCCAGGGCTATGTACTCTCATCTCTGACAGATTGTATTGCAGGGTGGAAACGCTGCTGCAGCATTCACACAGCACACTCTTCTAACTTACAGAGCTTAGTTCCACAATTGAGTCACAGATGCTAAAATGACCAATTTAGAATCTAGAATCAAGTCATGCTATTACCATACCCATTGCATTAGCACTAGAGCTGAATGGTTGTACTGTGCAGTATAGTAACATCTAATAAAAACCTTCGGCCGCCATGAATTTTTCACATTACTGTATTTTCAATAGTGTTATTTTATATGATGTTTAACAATTCAAAAGAATTGAACAAAGCAAGTGTTTTCAGAGAGCTATGTCTTTTTGGGTTTGGTGGCGTTTTAACGTGTGCAGATATTTGGTTGCTCTCTCCATCTCTGGAATTTTATTTTTTTTTTTTTTTAGAGTTCTGTGTGAATTGCTTTCAACATATGTCTGGAATAAATAGATTTATGGCCTAGATGATGAAATCTAATTGTGAAATGGCTATTTTTAGTGTTATGGAGGTAGGTTTTCGGAGATGAATAAGTGAGATACACAAACGGGAAATTACTGAAAGCAGAATATTAAAGAAACATGTTTATAAACTGAGTTCAATCATGTTTTCTAAATGTGAAAAATCACTAAGTACATTGAGATTGATTGAGTTATTCACATAGGTTTGAAGTAAAACTCATAACTGTCTCTTGCTGAACTGGAGGAACAAAAAGAAACTTTTCGGTAAGGGTGTTTTTTCAAAGTAGAAATTAAAGTAGAGGCTGTTTGTTTATTTACACATAAGAGGCTTAGTTAGTCTAAAACCATTAGAAATAAACTTAGAGCAGTATATGAAAATAGCAAGTAACAGACCCAATGCCAAGAAATATTACTGTATCAAAATTCAGATCACCTTCGCTCAAGTATTAAATAAAAAAATTTATACATTTTTTTAAAATGGTTAAGATGCTTTTGAAGTTTGATAATATGTCTTTACACTTCACTTTGGACCAGCTGGAGAGAACATAATGAACATGTTTGTCTTCCAGTGAAGAAAGATTAATTTTCCAATTAAAAGCTGTTATTAAAAAAAAAAAAAAAAAAAAAAAAAAAAGTGTAGCATTTGTGGTCAAATATTGAATAATCCATCTGATAGCTTACTATATGAATTTGAAATTAATTGAAATATTTATGGAACCTGCCCACATACTTTCATTATATAAATGGAGAACAATTAAAAAGCTAAATGAAGAGCTTACAAGATAAAAAATATTTAATTAATTTCAATCATTATCAATTGCCTGAATACAGAAAAAAAAAAAAAAGTGTGTTTTGTTTACCTGGCAAGGTCCTTTGTATTGCTCAATAATAATGAATGTTTTTTTGCCAGAAGTGTGGGATGGCTGTCCAGTTATGTGGTGTTAACATCTGCATATTAAACACCTGAGCCTAGTTAATGCCTTATGGAACTCTACCTCTTTGATGCATCATAACCTTGCATTTTCATTCCTTGCAGAAGGGAATCCATATACCTGGTGGGTTGGAAAAGCCAATGAGAAGCACTACTATTGGGGCGGATCAGGACCTGGCATTCAAAAATGTGCCTGCGGCATCGAACGCAACTGTACGGATCCCAAGTACTACTGCAACTGTGATGCTGATTATAAGCAATGGTGAGTGATTTACAAGAAGGCAGAGTGAGAATGACCAGAATCTTTTAACTTTTACAACACGAATATTATTTTGAATGTCTTCTGTTTATATATTTCCTTTCTTACCAAAGAACAAAGGTAAAAATATATTTGTGAACCCTCCTGCAAAGTATCTTCCCATCTCTTCAGTTCCATTTTATTCACAGTATCTGTGACTGTCAAATATATTTATGTTTTCAAGTCAACTGAGCTATAGCAAGAATGCTAAAACTACAAAGTCAAGTTCTAATAGGAAAAGCCAGCATTTTGGCTGCTCATGCAACTTTGTCTCCATCATATTATATTACAATACAGTATTTAATTTTATCTCTGCAACTTCATTTATTTTCCCAAAAAAATTCTCCTTTTTGGAGTACTATTGCTGCATTTGCCTATAGAATATGAGAGATACGAGTTGAAATTGCTCATCTAGTGACTCCAGCCCTTATTATCAGTCTTTCATGAGAAAAATATATTAAGAACTAGGCTAAAATGTATTATGGAATGAAGCTGTATATTTCAGTGGAAGCTACTGCACTTTGCATGAGATAATTAAATATTCATTGGCCTGTTGGTTGAGAATACAAGACTGCAGCCCATTTGGGATGAGACAGGGAGAATGGGTTCTAGTTTATTCTCTAATAAATAGTTATTGATTCATCCCAGGTGGAACAATTTTAACAGAGGGACTCAGGAAGTCCTACCCCAGAGTATTTTACAGACTGGTAATAGGGGCATTCTGCTGTGAGGTAATTGATGTGGGTTTAAAACCCTTCAGGCAGAGAAGAGAAATAAACTTGCATCTCTGATATTCCCCATTAACACTATAACAATAAACCTACTCTGTAAAGCTCATTATCATTTTGTGTAAGACCTTCTCTGTGCTCTTGGAACACTACATTTAACCGTCTGTGTCTCTTGTCACGACAGGCAGCATCATATTTTACATGCTATGCAATGTTCAGTGACCAGTTGTAACCTTACTTTTATGAACACTTTTCTCATTAATAGCAACCTGTTGGTAATTGAATCAATACTGCTTCATTAACCATTTTGTGTTAATAATTGAGAAACTCATACAGCTATCAATGAATATAGAGCTACAGAAATCTAATGGCACGTCAGGGATTTAAAAAAAAAAATAAAAATAAACCTACGGAAGTCACAGAACCACAGAATAATGGAACAGTTGAGTTTGGAAGGGATCTAGTCCAAACTCCCTGCTCAAGCAGAGCCACCTGGAGACAGTTGTCCAGGACTGTGTCTAGACAGCTTTTGAGTATCTCCAGTGTTGGAGACCCTGCAGCTTCCCTGGGCAACCTGTACCAGTGTTTGGTCACCTTCATAGCAAAGAAGTGTTTCCTGATGTTCAGAGGGACCTCCTGTGTTTCAGAGTGCCCATTGCCTCATCCTGTCACTGGGCACCACTGAAAAGAGCCTGGCTCTGTCCTCTGTGCTCCCTCCCTGCAGGTATTTATACACATTGATGAGATCCCCCTGAGCATTCTCTATCCCAGGGCGAACAGTCCCAGATTGCTCAGCTTCTCTTCATAAGAGAAGTGATCCAGTCCCTTCATCACCTTTGAGGGCCTTCACTGGACTCTCTCCAGTATGTCCACATCTATCTTATACTGGGGAGCCCAGCACTGGAAACCAGTGCTGAGGAGAGGGGAAAGATCACTTCCCTTGACCCACTGGCAATAGAGCCCAGAATATACTTGATTGTCTGCAAGATCACACTGCCGGCTCATGTTCAACTTGACATCCACCAGGACCCCAAGGGCCTTTCTTGCCAAGCTGCATCCCAGCTGGGTTGTCCCCAGCATATACTGGTATGTGGTGTGGTTATTCCTCAGGTGCAAGACTTTACACTGTTCCTTTCATGATCTTTCTGTGAGCCCATACCTCCAGCTTGTCAGGGTCTCTCTGGATGGCAGCATGACCCACTGGCATGTCAGCCATTCCTCCCAGTTTGGTGTCATAGGCAATGTATAAAAAATACAAAATCAGAGTAATAAAGGAAATCTTCCAGGCCCTGCAGAAATGATAGATTAGGATGTGGGAAATCAAACATTGCTACAGGCATTGCCATCCCAAGCTTTGATGTTGTTAGGATAGTTTGCTGTTAGCTATGATATGGGGTGAACTATAGAACACCACAGAGATAGAGAAGTCAGTAACAGAGACAGAAGAATTAGTTGTGGTCCTGAACTTCAAAGCTAGAGCTATGTAGATAGTAAAGAATATGAAGTCTGGGGATTCCACTCACACACAGGCACTAGAGCAGTGTGGGAGGAGGGAGGGAGGTTTGGTTCTGTGACAAAATGGTGACAATAAAGGGAAGATATTGTAATAACAGTTATGATAATGGCAGTATTAGGAGCACTCAGAGTTTTTATTGCTTGAGGCACTGGATGTGTATCCATGAATAATAGTCTCTGTACCATATGTTGACTCTTTTCTTCTACACCAAGGGAAATAACATTGACTTTTGATCTCTTCTTGTGGCTTCTCTAAGAGTTTCAAATGATAATTTAATAAACAGTGTTCACTAAATAATCTTTTCCCGTAACCTCTACACCCCCTACATACACTAAGATTGTATGGAATCTACTAATAAATAGATTAATATAATTATTCGATCTTTTAAAATAGAATTACTGTCACAGTAGGTAGACAACTGTTTACTCAGAACTTCAAACAAGAACATATTTATACAGTATTTCTCTGGATATGTACCGGGGGGGTTCAGGAAAACTACTGTATATTACAGGACAATTTATGAAAAATAGTTATACAGCTGAATATTACATTTTAATCTGTGTTGTGTGTAAATCACAAGAAGAAATGAAAACCCCGTTATAGTCTTTAATGATGTTCAAGTTTCATTTTTTCAGTTTAGCTCTGACAGAGTTCAAAGTCATACCTTTTCAGTTTTGGAATTATTTTGAAGAGTCCTGGTTAGGAATTCTTCCTAGACAAGTTGATCAATACCTAAGTAGCAAGTGAACTCCAGAAGTGTGGAGACCTCAGTAACTTCAGTTATTAAGAACAGAATGTTAACCAGGGCCTCCAGCACATCCATGCTCAACTCTGGTGACAGCAAAAGAGCTCCTGGGTTTGACCCCAGTGTCTGCAACAGCACATTCAGAGAATTGGCACAAGCAGGTAGATTCAGCCAGTGGTGGCAATGGGAGCCCAGAAACGGCAGAGGCCACTGAGAGGCTCAGAGAGCCATCCAGTTGCTATGAAAAAAAGGCATCACATCCTATCTCACTGTCCTGGACTTCAGGAGAGCAGACTTTGGCCTCTTCAGGGATCTGCTTGGCAGTGTAGCATAGGATAAAACCCTGGAGGGAAGAGGAGCCCAAGGGAGCTGGTTAATATTCAAGGATCACCCCTTCCAAGCTCAGGAGTGATGCATTCCAACAAAGAGGAAGTTGGGTAAGAACACCAGGATGCCTGCAGGGATGAACAGTGAGTTTCTGGACAAGCTCAAACGCAAAAAGGAAGCCTGCAGAGGGTGGAAGAAAGGACAGGTAGCCTGGGAGGAATACAGAGAAATTGTCCAAGCAGCCAGGGATCAGGTTAGGAAGGCCAGAGCCCTGACAGAATTAAATCTGGCCGGGGATGTCAAGGGCAACAAGGAAAGCTTCCATGGGTACATCAGTGATAAAAGGAAAACTCAGGAAATGTGGGCTTTCTCCAGAAGGAAACAGACCTGTATACCTGGAACATGGAGAAGGCTGAGGTACTCAGCAAATTTTTTTGCCTCGGTCTTCACCGACAAGTGCCCCAGCCACACCGCCCAAGATGCAGAAGGCAAAGGCAGGGACTGGGAGAGTGAAGAACTGCCCAGCCTAGGAGAAGATCAGGTTCAAGACCATCAAAGGAACCTGAATGTGTACAAGTCCATGGGACATGATGAGACACATCCATGGGTCCTGAGGAAACGGGTGGATGAAGTGGCTCAGCCACTATCCATCATGTTTGGGAAGTCATGGCAGTCTGGTGAAGTTCCTGCTGACCGGAAAAGGGGAAACCCATTTTTAAAAAGGGAAAAAAGGAAGACATGGGGAACTACAGGCCAGTCAGTCTTACCTCTGTGCCCAGCAACATCATGAAGCAGATCCTCTGGAAAACTATACTTGGACACTATGTTGGGTTTGTGTGTAGTGGGGAGTTTTGTAGTGGGGGAGGGGGCTACAGCTGTGTCCCCCTGTGAGAAGCTTCTTGAAGCTCCCTCAGCTTCAAGACCCACCACTGGTTCAAAGCCAAGCCAATTAGTGATGGTGGCTACGCCTCTGCAATAAAATGTTTAAGAAGGGGAATTAGAGGGGAGGGGGAGTTGTGAGTGAGATACCTATGCAAACACTAAGGTCAGTGGAAGAAAGGAGAAGGAGGAGAGGGGAAGTTGTGCCAAAGCAGTGACTCCCCTGTAGCCCATGAGAGGTTGAGAGGGCAGAAGATAAGTCCTGAAGAGTCTTTAAGAAAATAAGCAGGTGATTAGTGACAGCCAACATGGCTTCACTAAGGGCAAATCATACCTGACAATTTCAGTGGCCACCTACAAAGGTGTTACAGCATTTGTGGATAAGGGAAGAGCAACTGACGTCATCTACTTGGAATTGTGTAAAGCATTTGACACTGTCCTGCATGACATTCTGTTTGCTAAATTGGAGAGATGTGTGGATTTGATGGATGGAGCACTCAGTGGATAAGGAATTGGCTGGAGGGTCACACTCAAAGAATTGCAGTCAAGGGCTCAGTGTCCAAGTTGGGAGCAGTGACAAGTGCCGTTTCTCAGGGGTCAGTGTTGGGACCAGCGCTGTTTAACATCTCTTGGTGACATGAACAGTGGGATTGAGCGCACCCTCAGAAAGTTCACCGACAACACCAAGCTGGAGGGAAGGGCTGTGCCACCCAGAGGGACCTGGACAGGCTGGAGAGGTGGGACTGTGCAAACCTCATGGAGTTCAACAAGGCCAAGTGCAAGGTCCTGCACATGGGTCAGGGCAATCCCAAGCACAAATACAGGCTGGGCGAGGAGTGGGTTGAGAGCAGCCCTACAGAGAAAGACTTTGGGGGTATTGGTGGATGGAAAACTGACTGTGAGCCAGCAATGTGCACTCACAGCCCACAAAGCCAACCGTGTCCTGGGCTGCATCCAGAGCAGTGTGGCCAGCAGGGCGAGGGAGGGGATTTGTCCAGCTCTCGGGGTACCAACATCAGAAGGACACGGACCTGCTGGAGTGGGTCCAGAGGAGGCCACGAGGGTGATCGGGGAGCAGGAGCACCCCCTTGTGGGGACAGGCTGAGAGAGTTGGGGGTGTTCAGCCAGTACTTAAAGGAGCTACAGGAAACACGGGGAGGGACTCTTTTAACAAGGAGCATAGGGACAGTATGAGGGATAATGGTTTTAAACTGAAAGAGGGGAGATTTAGATCAGAGATAAGGAAGAAATTCTTTCCTGTGAGGGTGGTGAGACCCTGGCAGAGGTTTCCCAGAGCAGCTGTGGCTGCCCCCTCCCTGGCAGGGTTCAAGGCCAGGTTGGACGGGGCTTTGGACAACATGGGCTGGTGGAAGGTGTCCCTGCCCATGGCAGGGGGGTTGGAACTGGATGAGCTTTAAGGTCCCTTCCAACCATTCTATGATTCTACATTGAAACCTTGCTTTTGTGTTTACAACTTTATATATTCCAAGTATTGGATAAACTATGGTATATCTGCTCATCCTTAGAGGTAAAAAAGTGTTATCTTAGGAATATTGGAAGCATTATTTTCGTACAGAGTAGAGCACGATGCAAGGTTCCCCAAGCAAGGACTGACTGAGGTAACTCCAGAACTAAAATCCAGGCATTGTGACACAGACAGTAATAAGCCTTTGTAATAGTTACATGGGTAGTCCAATGCAGTGCAGAAATTACTATTAGTACAGGGATCTTTGCAGTTTATGATGAGCAGACAAGTCTCAGCTCACAGACTGACAAAGCAACTTGCTACAGCTTTTACCCTAGCTCATCAGCACAATTTATTTTAGAAGAATTTACAATCCCCTAAAACAGAAGGGCTAAGTAAATGCCAAAGTTGAACTGAGAGGCCAGGTGGGACTTTTACATTTTACAGTAGTTTTTTATCTTTGCCAGAGCTGGGAGCACTGCATTTGATCGTGTTATGCCCACAATGATTTTCTGCTCCTGCCCAGACAATGTGGAAAATGTTTGTATCTTTTTTTTTTTTTTTTTTTTTGGGGGGGGTTTTTTGGGGGGGGGGCATCAGAGGGAAGACATAGGGGGAAGAAGGCAGTAGCTAGAGCAACAACCATAGTAGAATAAGCAAAGAAGTAAAATGGGAAGTCTGCAGAGTGAAAAATGTTGGAATGAAAGGTGAAGAAGAAAAGAGATTCGGATTCTGAAGTACAGGGCAGTCTTTTTAAAGGAGATTAGGTACCCACTGAAGAGTGGGTCAGGCTGAATCAGAATGATGCAGTGTAGGTAGAATACTGTCTGCAATTTTTGTTGGAGAAGTTAGAAATTGTTTTAGAAATGAAGAAAGGAATTGCAGTTTGATGAACAATCTCATAGCAAAGATAAAGGAATGCTCCCCTGAAGAACTGGATTCTGTGAAGAACTCTGCCTCTGTAACCACATTCCTGTGTGATGCTGGCCAAGTTTGATAAGCCATTTCTTCACAGAGCAGTCATTAGTTTGATCCTAATTTTCTGTGTATCTAACTGGAAACCCAGAGGTCCAGTTTGTGGAAATACCAAACATTCACAGCTGCAACTGGAGTAGGAGATTGCTCTTTATGAATGTATCTCATGCTGTCCTCCAAAACAACAACAACAAAATACCTACAGGTGTCTCAGATTGAGCACTAAAAATGTATGTGTGCTTTTAACCTTAACATCTTTCAGCCTTAACATCCAATCTGAAGAACGAACATGATGCAAGATACTCACCTGACAGAGATATTGCAAAGATAGGTAGATTTATGAACTAATCATTGACTGTAGTAATGAGCACTATAGAAAATCCAATGAGAAAATGCATTCTCTATAGAAAGAGTTGAAATGCACATTAAATATAAAATGTGGCCCACATATTGAAGCATGAGAGTAAATTAGGATAGTGAGAAGTGTTTTACTAAATGAGTATTTTCTGCCTCCTGTGCTGAATAATGCTGGAGCCCTCTGGAAAAAAATAATAATCAATGACCAGTCATGGACTTTATCATGGTGACAGGTACAGGGAACAAATTAAAGCTCTAAGCAGCTTGAAATACTTGCTTTTCCTAAATCTTGTGTTTGATTTTACTTTAGTCACCATGGACTTGAATAATTTTGTGTAAGTACACAACCAGCTGTGTTAATTATGGACTCAGTTACAATGTAATTTTTTCCAGGGACTAGCTTACACCATAGGCTTGAGATCCCATAAATCTGGATGGTTTATTTATTAATGCTTTTCCAAAGTTCACCGAGCAACTTTACACCCTGTCTGTCTAAATAAAATAGAAAAGAGCATCCTGTGAGTTGTATAGCTATTTTGCGCAAGCCTAACGTGCTGATTACCAGGCCCAGACGGTAGATGAACCAAACAGTAGATATTGACAGGGAATATGAAATATGGAATTAAAAATTGTATGTATTTGCACAGATCGTCTAAAATAGAAAATGATTCTTGAGAGGCTCATGTTGTTGCTGCTATGTGAATATTAAATAATCATTTTTGTCCTGATAAAGAAACAAAAACACAAGTGTGAAGAGCTTTACCCAGAGCAATCCTCCCAAAATAAACCTTACTCCCAAATTAGCCACGATTTGTGTACAAAATAAAATTAATTCGGAGGTAAATGAATCAGATTATAAGAAAAGGTTAGTTTTGCTTGCTAACAAAGATAATTTATTAAAGTGTGTGGTTGACATTCAAAGTCAGATTGCCTCAATTTTGAGAGAATAAACTCTACTGAGGTTACTGTTATTAGTAGCAAGAAATTCCCTGGATTGCTGTTAAACAAAATCTCTTCAAAGGAGTAATTTTAGGTAAAATGTAAGGCTTTGGAGATAAAAAAAAAAAAGTTATCTACATTTTTAAAATATTATTATTACTATTTATGCAGTTCCTTAAAAAATGGTTGTCATTGTAGAGATAGATAACCTCTACACATTAAGTATCAAACATAAAAATCTGCAAAAAAATTATGGTTCCTATTTGCCTTTGACTGTAAAGGCAGTTAAACACCCAGATTGGCCAAAGTTTCTACACCACAATCTCCCTACTTTTTCTTACACAGCAGCCACAATATGTGAGAAGACATAATATGATGCCATGCATGGATTTACTGGGAAAAGGTGACATAAGAAGCTTTTTCCTTTAGCACGTCCTGATGAGAATGCACTTCAGATTACAAAGTAGGGCATGGACTTCACTGATGACTATTGACATGACTGCTAATCTTTCAAGAATTATTTGGTGGCCCTAAAGATTATCAAAAGGGGTTTAAGGAGAATTTGAAGATAACAGTGGTTTTGACAAACGGAGGACATGAAAGTTTTTTTCTTTAGCCTGCAAAATTGCTTTATTTTTGTGAGGTGTTTGCCAGAATGCTCTGCAGGGTACATCGCCCCTTCCCTTCACAGCTCTTCTCCTACAGTGGGGGTTTCAGAAGTTTCAGGCCATGGGAAAAGGTGATTAAAGAGGGCTCAGATTGACATGAGTTGTTTGAGTGACAGGAACATGGGTAGACACTAAAATGCTATCCTGTGGCTGTGGCAATGACAGGTAGGTCATTTGTAACCAGATTTAACAGGACATTAGAGGCTTTTGTTGCTGTTGGTAAACATCACAGTTTAAGTATCATACATACTAATTCCCATTGAAATCGCTGATATTTCATTTCCTGACTCCCTTAGACACTGTTGAAAAAATTTTTAACGTCCGTTAACCTTGTGCACTCTCAAGTAACAGAGCTGCTGATGCAGAGAGAACTGGCCACTTACATGACACGGACTTCTCCCATCCTTCCTTAGAAGCTGCTAACAGTGTCTTTGGATATGTTTTTACCATTGCTTTCCCATCGAGGAGCAACTGGAGTTTCCACAGAGGTTTTATGTGATATAGTTATACATTCTCTGTGGGGAAAAAAAAAAAAAAAAAAAAAAGCACAAACCAAGAACTAAACTGAGAATTTACCAGTGACTCTACTTGATCACATTTTTATTAACTTTACTTACTATCTCTAGGACTGTGTGGAGAAATCTTAAAGAAAACGGATCAAATATGAATACAGCTAAAAGAACTTGAATGACTATAGAACGTGCAGTGAGGAACTTCCTCTCTCTCTCCATATATATATATATATATATAAATTTCCAGTTTAACCAGACAGATTAACTTTGTTTTGCATACAAGAATCAAGTATTTATATAATGTAGCCATATGTTTAAGAAGTAACCAGCAAACCAGACATTTTTTCTAAAATACAGAGACCTGTGTGTAACAAGAACACGTACACATTTTTATTACGTGAAACCAGAAAATAAAAAAAAAAACAAACAAACCCAACAGAAAATTATCTAGTCAGATTTGTGACATCCTGCTGTTTTGCCTGGCATCTGATAAAGGCAATGAACCTCAATTTCCTAGAAATAGAGGAAATTGTGTAGAAATAGGCTGCAGCACTTTGAAAACTGTAATTCAACATTTTTGCAGAGTTTAAAGGCCATCTTTGAAATGACAGACCAGAAACCGCAATTCATAATCATGTTTTGTGTTGTAACTGTGTGCAGTAATTACATCTCTTCACCATATAAAAGCTGAACTATCAAAACTTATTTTTTAGATATACTTAAGGAATAAGCTAGTTCTGTGGGCGAAGGCAGGGAAGCTTAGCTGACAACTTGCATTACTTCATATGGTCATTTTTCTTGTACTCTTACAAATCCAGGCAGCCTTTTGTAGGTTTTTAGGGTTACCTTTCCGAGTTCCTCTGTCCATTGGCACTGGCACATAGTGTTAAGATAATTCCAGTCAATCAAAATATAGCACTATGACAGTATGCAATGGCTAAGAATAAAAATCTGCATGAAGAGGCACACTAAAGACAGAAAGTCAAGCATTCGAACCTTAGGAAATGTTAGATTTAATACAGCTGGTGCTACTTTTTTCCAAATGATTTATAGGTTTGAGCTGAAACTTTTAGCAACAGAAAAAGCAGATAGCCAGAATCCAGGAAGTTCATTCCTACTAGTTATACTTTGGCCATTAAAACTACTCTAGTAGGGAAAAGGGTCAAGTGAATGGGTATTAAATAGGCTCCTGCCTGTTCTGCATTTCTCAGCTCTGCTCATAAGCTGTAACTGGTGTATGTCGACGGATAAAGCCCGGGTATCAAGAATAACACCAATATGGTTTGCCAGCTTGATCCAATTTTATTAAGTACAGAGCATCTTATATACTGTTAGAGAGTGATCACGTGCAGCTAAACAATCTGTGATTGGTTCTAAGCTACTGTCCACACAATATAATTCATATTTCATTCGTACAACATAAGAAGCACACGCGAAAAGCACGAGCCATGGACCTCCTACTTGAGGTTCCAACTTCACACCTTATCTCTAGTTAATTTGCTGAACAATAGCTCTCTATGAAGCGGCAAGCCAGAGAGGAATGCTGAACAATAATTCTTTATACAGAGGCAAATAGCAGAGAATTATTCATTTCAGTATCAAGGACCATGTGACTGTTATCTTCCAAAAATTTCTCCACAGGTGTACAATTCTGAAACAGCATTAGCATGCCAGAAAATGTGGAATCTTCCCATTAAGTGAATTCTGTCCTCTTTTTTTGTAACCTACTCTTTTTTTATATATATATAAAAACTATATATGCCTTGTGTTTATCCATTATGCATTCTTCCCACAAGAGAAGGCTGAATGTTTTTGTTATTGATAAAAACTGATTAAGAGATTGGGAGATGGAAATTATAAAGTTGAGAGATGAACATCCAGCACTTACCCACGCTACAGATGTGCTAAGTAGCGCCTTTCAAATTCTCCTTTACTTGTGCCTTAGTGCCACCACAGGACTCTGGCGGCAGACCACAGGTCGATTAGACAGAGTTGTCTAGAAACACAAAAGGGCTGTCTTTTCCTCAGTGTTCATACAATCATAAGTATATGTGAGTGATTTAAAAGTTGCTCTGAGGGCAGATGAAGGGCATATCATCTCTTGTGCAGTAAGTGTTCAGGCTGTTGGTTTCATGTAGCCTTTGAAGGATGGTACCGCCTGCCCTGAAGCTATCCCTAATTTTTCTGTTCTATTGCTAATGCATATCCCACAGCTGGCAGCTCTAGTCCAGGATCTGGGCAAACTCAGGATTGCCTAGACTGCTCTTTCTACTTTAGAGATGTTCTGTGCGAGTACTGACAACGACTGTATGTATGTAGCTCATGGGACCTGACAGATTTGTAGCCTGAACTAATACAGGTTGAAGGCATTAGAAGTTTGGGGATTCAATAAATCATGAAGCTTGCAAACATTGTTTTTCACATGCACGTATGAATTAGCAGGTGAAAATGCAGATACGTGATTCTTTTTCTCTATCATGCAGATGATTTAAGATGTAATTCACAGCATATTTTGATTTTTTTTTTATTAGACTTCATGATTAGTGTGACAAACAAAGTGACCAAGAATAAAAATGTCTTCTGTGTCTTGCCTAGAAACACAGAATTTTTAGTCTGAATGAAAAGCTTATGGTCTTAGCTCTAAAGTAAATGACCTTACTGTCACAGCTTGTCAGGTAAGGGCAGAGTATACTGAGCCCTGTGCACTGCGGAACTTTCAGCTGCCAATTATTTTCTCCTCCTTCCTTCAATTTATTTGTGTGCTAACTTTAAGAGTAATAACTCTGCCCTCAGTGCAGTGCTATGAAGATGAAATCACCTCGGTGCTGACCAGCCCAGTGTATTTCACTGAGTACCTTACACTGCTTATCTCTTGAAGAGAGTGCTTTTCTTATTAAATTGTAGGACTCCTCTGACTTTTTTTTCTGTGAATCAGTGCAATCCTATGTAGAAGACATCTGAAATGTGTGACAACCTGTGTTACAGGGCAGATGAAAACTGCAGCACATTCTTAGCTGTTACTACTATTAGCAGTCATATTTTAGCTGAAACAATCACACGGGAGTCCTTCAAGCTGCAGGTATTAAGCCTCCAGTGTAAACAAAAGATATATCTGTTTTCACTGTTCTTTGGTGTACCAGGAAATAGATATGTATAAGAGGAGACTGGAAGTAATTGGAAGGGGGGGGGAGGCAGGGAGGGAAAGAGGAGGCGGAGAAAGAGAGATCCAAGAAGCCCTTAAGATACATTTTTTTGTATTAGGTCTAAAGCTTGATAGGGATATTTTCTTCAGAGCCACTGATCAAAATACCATGTCAGTTCATCTCTCAAGCAGTTGCAGAACTTCAACATTTCAAAGAGTCATTCTTAGTCATTTTCTCATCTTCTTCAGCAGATTCTTAGCACTGCAAAAGAACTGATAAAAAAAAAAAAAAAAAAAAAAAAAAAAAAAAAAAAA
>NW_020799096.1:2299876-2317896 GCF_003259725.1 Athene cunicularia
CCCCTGCCCCAACTTCTCCAGCTGTTTTTCTTTCTTCTGTCTCCTGTTCGCGTGCAGAATACTATAATGATAAAAATGAATAAATGTAGGAAATAGGGTCCCTGGAGATGTCTCAAAGTTTTTAAGAAGTCTGAGTATGCAATGGAGACTTTGTAAGTCAGGTCCAAGGTAATTTGTTGCATTTTTATCTCATACTGTTTTCAATAGTCTTTAAATTGGCATTAAAAATGCTACATGGATTCTTTGCACTAAAAGCGCGCCTATATGAGCAAGCTTGCTGATGGGATTCAGATGGATTTTTTTTTCTCATATTTTGCTAAAGAAGTGCTTTACTGGGAAGAAAATGTTCTGTCTAAAGCAATATCTCAGGACAGCTAATAATGTGTATTCCTTTACATTATCACAAGTAACTATATTTTGCTTGGCTTTTGGTCAAGTAGAAGTACTTTAACAGATTATATTAAATGTAGATTGAGGGAAGTATAATTTTTCTTGAGTTATGTGTTCTTTCTGTTGTACAGTTGCCTTTATTGAAGTACCTGGGTGTATATATATTTATTTATATAAATTGTTAAAAAGAAAGTAGAGCCAAATGAAAATGAAGAAAAAGTCAATTTCCAATCAAGCAGGCAAATCTAAAGATAATAAAATAAAATCTTCTAACAGTGTTAGAAAATGTGATGAAGAAAATACACAGCAAATATAAAATCTATATCTATGGTGCAGAAGTTTTGTGCTGCTATTAGAAAAGCATGAATGATTTTGCAGTTATTATTTCCATGAAACAGAAATGTTTAAAATGTTATCACTAAGCATGTAATCTCGTGTCTTAAGACCAGTTACTTGCTGGATATGACATAAAATGTCATAATAACATTTGTTGGTCAACAGTTTGACTACTGAGTTAAAACATTTTTCAAAAGAGTATGAATTTAAGAGTCTTAATGTCAAATTTCAGATATTTATGCATTGTTCCTGAAAGAAAATTGCATCAGAAATGTTTAAAGGATTTCGTAAGACCCAGGAATCAAATCCAAACTTCTAATTTGCACAGAACACTTACAAATAATGCTCTTAAAACTGACAATACCTCCTGCTGCCATTTTGTTCAGTAAAGAAGCCCAGAACAAGACATTTTTAATCACTGACATTAAAAGCAGAGAAACTGAATTATTTTAAGGACTGTAAAAAGAAGCCAGCAAAATAGATAACACTGACTGATGCAAATGCCTTGAATCAAGGTAGCAGATAGATGATGGCAAAGGTGACCAGAAAGCTCAGAAAGATAATTTATTAGCTTACTTTATTGCTATCACTTTATTAACTGTTGAATTACCATATGTGATGATTGTGAAGCAGAACAGACCTAAAGGATAAACAGGAAATACCATCATCTTCCATTCTGAAAGCTGGAGAAAAGCAAAAAGATGTTTGGTATTAAGATAAATGTTGACTTGTTTAACTGTAAGGTAGAGAATTGAGGAGATGATTGGGGAAACTGATCTGGGCAGCAGAAGCTTAAGTTTATTAAATACTTTTGCTAAAGACAGATCAATTCAGAGGCTCTGCTCATCCGATCACAGAGTAATTCAGTCTGGAAGCAGAGTCCAGGGATCGTATCATCTGGCCTACTCCTCAGGGCCGATAGAATCAGACTGGGTGGCTGAGAGCTGTGTCCATTTGAGTCCTGAACACCTCTGAGGATGGACATCCCAGAAACCTTCTGGGCAAATTGTGCCAGTGTTTGACCACTGTCGTGATGAAAAATTTTTCCTTATATCTAATTGAAATTTCCCATGTTTCAGCTTGAGTTGGTTACCTCTTTGTATGTATATTTATATGTATGTATGTGTGTATATAAATATATCTATAAACACACATAGCTTGTTGTAATGTGGAGGTGATGTAAGCACAACAGGGACCCTTTCAAAGACTAGAACACTTGATTTAAACCAGCTATTGATGACTAAATCAGGTATTTCTAACAACCTCTTGTAGAATCATGTATCTTCCCTGTTGCCATGGAAGAGCCCTATAGTTATAGAGATGATGAAAAAGCCTGGAGTAAAAGCATTGAGAGTTACTGCACCCTCTGAATGCATGCTTCAGTTTTTAATTTCCTATTGCATTTATAGGAAATGGGTAAGGAATAACTTTTTAACTCTAATATATTTAACAAACTGTCCAAGCTGAATATTGAAGTGTCCAGTTGCAGAGCTTGCAGGGGTTATGCTTCATAATCCTGGGATCTTGCAGTTATTTTCTACTAACATTTGTTAAACGACGTGCTGTTTCTGGCTTACATGCATTTCCTGAAATTTGTGGAATTGATTTAGTTGGAAAATGATGCAACTGTCTTATGATGGGCTATAAAGTCCTCATAAAATTACAGACCTAAGATTTTCTGTATTTTGAGAGAAGGCAAAGAGAGTATTGTGATTCAAGTTATATTTATTTGTTGATACATTTTTGCCTGTCAGGGGGTGTAACAAAACAATAGACAAAAAACCCAAAAAACACACACACACACACACAAAAAAAAAAAAAAAAAAAAAAAAACACTCTCTCCTCTGTCTGGCAGCTGACTTTGTTTCTCAGGTGATTTCAGCAGTTTTCTGGTAGATTATGAGTTCACTTTCTGCGTGTAAGTAGTCGGAACAAGATGCAGGCTTTTTGCAAAGTTCAGGGTCTGTTTCTTCCCTGTCTCTATGTCAGTTTTATTCTTGCCATCTGCAAAACATGGTGAAATATGTATTATAAGGAATCAAAATGTAGGCAAAACATATTTTTGTTCTTGCTTTCATTGTCAGAGTAGTAGTTCAGCTTCAGTTGCTAAATTGTGTGTTTTCTGAATACTGCTGTTACTCTTGTACTTCACTACTTAGAAATATTTATGGTGATTCTTTTAAATGAGAGATTTTTATATAGAGCTCTTTTTGTAGGTGATAAGCGTAACAATGTGTGAATGAAAGAGTTCAAGTTTGTAGGGGGAAATGGAAAAATATATCTCTAGTTATATCACTGTTTTATTTGTACAATTAAGAAAATAATGTATTTGGTTTTTTAGCCTACTAACTCAATGTTAGTGCAGAAATGTGTATAATTACATCAGAGACTATTATGACCTAAGTTTTATAAAAAGACTTATATACAGTTGTTTTGTAGAGGTGTCATCTGACCTTCATATAAAGGGAATTTGTGGTGTTCTTGGAAGAATGATCTGAAGCTTTTCATGATGGGTGTGCAAAATGACAGGAAATCAGAGACAGTTGACAACAGAACTCTCTTTCTTATAAAATAAAAGAAAAAGTTGAGAAACCGAACTGTTGTAGTCAGAAACCAGCAACAAGGGAAGAAAGCCACAAAATCTATGAAAAGGGAATTGAAACTATACAGTCACAATTGTTAATCTAAGGCATCTTTGTAAACTCTCATATGAAGAGAATTTTTAAAAGTGATATTTTTATCTCAATTTTATAATGGAAAGCCATAAAAGGAAAATTAAGAAGATACAGTATGATTTAATTAGGGGATAGGTGAAAAGTGGAAGAGCTGAAAAGGGAAAAATGTGGGGCTTGTGAGCAAGTGGAAGAGGAGCAAGACATTGAAGATTATCATGTGTGGGAATTCAATCACAGGGAGATAGGTCTTTGGCAGAAATCCATCATAAACAGATATTATTTCTAATATTTAACTGTTACAGTTGGCATTTGTTTGACAACTTTTGTATGTCATCGTGTCATATTATGGACACATATGGTGAAAAAGCAGACCAATGGAATCTCATAATTTAGTATTGTAGTAAGTTACAGTAAGTACTGACTTTCCTTGTGGTCATGAAAGACCAAATGCAATAATAGATCATTGATACTCGCTGGAATCTTGGGCTGTATTACATTAAAAGAAAGCAATTAATAATTGTCAATTTAAGTAATGCAACTTTCATATGCTTGCCTCAGAGGAGAAACAGTTGTACTGACAACACATCATGAAATAAATCTTTGGTATAAAAATAATTTATTAAGAATAATGTTTCATAGCAAAGTCTCAGGACTGATATAGATCACTTTCAGGTTTCATCCACTATCGTCTCTATTTCAGCAGAATGCAAAAAAATATTGTACAGAAACTTGTTCTCTGCTTGTATTTTTGAATATTTTCCATTTTGCTTATTTTCTGGAAAATTGTATTGAAATTATTTTTATTACTTACCATAAAACAATGTTAGTGTCTTCAGTCAAAGAGGTATCAATAACCTATTCTGATTTTTATGGTTTTCTACTCCTAAAGCTACAAAGACCCAATACCAGCTCCAATTGTTCTGAAAATTAGAGATTGGTTTAAATGAAGAGCTTACTCTCTGTCTCAACCACAGAGAAACACGAATACATTGCATCTTGATGTAAATATTTCTTTGGCACTGTGTAAAACACTTGCTAGTTGTGTCTGGGAACACTTATGTGACTCACTTGTGTTTGGAAATACCAAAAATAAGTTTTAGATATTCAAAAGGAAATACAAGCTACTGGCTAATAATGTTCCTTTTAGAACTGTTCAGGTTTTCCACTATGGTCAATCAATACCGTAGGGTGAGAGTCATGCTCCTGGAGGACTCAGAGGTCTCCTTTGTCTAGTTACGTACATATACAAGAAATTGCAGATGTGGCAATGCCACTTTTTCTCAATCAGTTGTCCACTTAGTACCTTCACTTTTGTCATGGTAGGAGGAAGGGAGTATTGCCAAATGGAGAGAGGCTCGTTTCACCAGATGGAAATACACCAGTGTGGAACCTTTCTGAAAACTCCAGAAGTAGTTTAAATGAAATACATATTTGAAATTTCTATAATGGAGCTTACTAAACACTAGACTGGAAGCATTTAGATTAAAAAGCTGTAGGTTGAAACTATGCCTAATAATATAGACTCTGTGGATTCATTTGGAAGAAAATTAGCTTTATCCAAAGGACAACATATTCAAAACATTACAAAACTGTTTTCGTTTCTCATCACTGGCAACAGAAATGCATCATTACTATAGAGAATGGAGAATGCATTTCCCCACAACTGGGGACTTTATGAAGGGGCAGGTGCTCGAAGGCTGAAGATTTTGAGGGAGATTTTATTAGCACTGCTGTGTGCTATTACTTCTTTAGAAAAGGGATTGCCACTAAAACTGCAGAGAATGGAAACTGATGATTCATCATAATTTTGAGTTTCCTGAAGAACTACATCAATTTTTTAAAAATCTATGATGTCATATACATCTTCTCCATCAATCTGGACACTTTATGTGACTGCAGTTGCTAAGGCACTTATCCTTGTCATCTTTACACATAAATTTCCTAATTTTTTTCTTGCCAAGAAGACCTCAAAGATCTGCTTTGACAGTAAGACCTGCCATCTTCACAAACTGCAAATTAGTGTTTGCTAGGCACTTAGTTAGGGACCAGCACTTATTTTATACTTACTAGGTGTTTGTAAGGTTAGTAGAATGAATAATGATTAGAAGTGTTGCCTACTGCCATTCAGCATTTCCTGGAAAACAAGGTGGCTAACCATGTCTAAAGGATTCTCAACACAAGAAGAAGATATAAACAATGCCTAATAGAACTGCCAGAATGCATACTGACTTTTATTTTAATTACAGCTCCCTAGAAAAGACCTAATCCCAAGGAAATGCAAGTTTCATGGAGGTACTAAATCATCTAATCTATTTTGTTGATTGTTTTCATCTTCGAGTCAAGGAAGTGAACATGAAACAGAAATGGGAGAATGGAGTCAATTGCAAGTCTTGTCACAGCATGAATTAAGTGATGAAAACTGGAGGCAACCCATATAAACAAAATGGGAAAGTATTTTGAAATTGTATTAAGCATATGTTTTCTTTCTTCTTAGGAATCTAAAGCAAAACAAAAATCTTATTTTAATGATCTCACGTTTTTGTTTTTTTTTAATGACTCACCCACTTACTCCTGTCATTGACCTAGAATGAATTTTATTTCATAATTCAAGAAACATAAAACTTTTATTATTTCTGGTAGCATTAACTTTTTTAGGGTTTTTTACAGTTTTCTTTAATGTTTACTGAAGGTTCAGCTAAGCAGTTATTCAGCTGTTCCAGTTACCTTTTATACCTCCTCTTACTTAACTTTCTTAACTTACTTAACTTTCTTAAGAATCTTCCAGTGATGTACTTCCAAGGTGTATAGCACCTACCTCCTCATGATTCTTATATGATTTAAGTTTCTGATTCTGATATAGTAATGCTTTCAAAGCACCTAGGACTTTGTATAAGTCCTTATCAGCTCAGGGTAAATTATACTGATACAGCTGAAGAATGTATCTGCAAACCTCCAGATTCTGTCGCCTTTATTGTCAGTGAGTCCCCTGTAAACTTAAAAGAGGTTATTATTGTTTGTAAACTTTTTTTTTTTGTGAGAACTTTAGAAGACATTTTAAGACCTTAGAAAACAGTGAGATCATACCTTTCTGTTTCTGAACTCCCCTTCCTTAAAGATACTTGAACATAGTTTCCTCAATAACTCTATTTCTGTTTATTTTGTACCCTTAAGATCTTCCTTGCTCAGAAGGAACTGGGGTAATTTCACTGTAACGTTGCTGGATGCACATGGGGCCACTTTTTCTCATTTGATAAGGAAAAACAGGAAGGGAAGTTTACATACAACAGAACACTGTTAACATACCATGGTGCATAGAAGTATAGCACAAAGCACTAAAAGCTGGTACAGACCTGTACCAGCTTAAAATAGATGGGGAAAAAAATATACTACTTTACATGGCCACTAGTAAACTTCTGGAACTTGTTGCCAGAGGAAGGTGTGCAAGCAGACATCATTAATTAGTAGGTTCAGAAAAGGATTTAACAGATTAATGGAAAACAGGTCCCTCAATGGATGCTGTGAGCACTGTGCACCCTGTAACATCTTCATGCAGTCATGCTAGATGGTGGGGGAGTGAAAGGTGAATGTCTGACAAAAGTGGCCACGCTCACATGCATGCCCTGAGTAGCATCTCTTATTGCCACTGTCCACAACAAGATGATGGAGCAGGTGGACTATTGTTCTGATCCTACAGAACATTTCTTCTATTCTTATACTCTTCAGAAGGCTTTTAGCAAGGCTTATTTGCTCAGCTATGGTTCTTGTCCATAGAGCTAGGCTGCTTTTCAGGGCTGAACTACAATCTTTGCACAGTGTTATGTGCACACAATAGTTGGGGTTAGCAGCGGCTTATTTATCTCTGCATTGTCTTCCACCTCCCATGTGCTAAAACAGAGTAGCATCATTTTCTCTAAAAATACATTGAGGTAAAACATGAGTGAGGAAGAAAGATTTATGCTAGCAGACATCGATGAACACAAATAATAGTGTCCTGTGAATCAAATATTTACCAATATATTAAGTCTGGGAACCAGGATTTCTAGCCATGAAGAATTAAGTTCTGGAATAGCTTCCAGATAAGAGTACTGGGGAGGAACAGACAAATTCTTCCTAATCTGGGGTGGTGTTGTGGCTTAACCACAGTAGGCTGCTAAGCCCCACAGAGCTGCTTGCTCACATCCCCTCACTGGGATGGAGGAGAGAATTGGAAAAGTGCAAACGCTCATGGGTTGTGATGAAGATAGTTTAATAGGTAAAGAAAAAGCTGAGAAAAATTCATGAGCAAAGCAAAATAAGGAATTTATCACTACCTCCCATTGTCAGGCAGGTGTTCAGACATCTCCAGGAAAGCAGGTCTCCATTGCATGTAATGGTTACTTGGGAAGACAAACACCATCACTCCAAATGTCCCCCCTTTCTCTTCTCCACATTGCTGAGTGTGTTGTCATATGGTATGAAATATCCCTTGGGTCAGTTGGGGTCAGCTGTCCCGGCTGTGTCCCCTCCCAACTTCTTGTGCTCCCCCAGGTTGCTCGCTGGTGGGGTGGGGTAGGAGGCAAAGAAGGTCTTGATGCTGTGTAAGCACTGCTCAGCAGTAACTAAAACATCCCTGTGTTATCAACACTGTTTTGGTCACAAATCCAAAACATGGCACCATGGCAGCTTCTGTGAACAAAATTAGCTCCGTCCCAGGTAAAACCAGTACAGATGTGATCAGGTCCTGCAGAGGATTAGGTGATGCAGCTGCCTGCAATACCAGAGAGCTGTCCTTAGTGACTGCAGCCTCTCATGCACTGCCTGTATAGTCTTTACTTACAGGTAGAACTGATAGACTTCTTGGTATCCTTACATCCATGAGGCAACTTCTACGTCATGGACTTATTTCAAGGCAAGAAGCATCTGCAGTAAACTACATCTAAGTCATCAAATAGGAAAAGATACATCAACGTTTGGCAAATTAACATATTCCATTAAAACGCAGCACAGTTTTGTCAAGGCTCTCAGTGCACCAACCGCAAATACTGTAGGTGCTAGGCCTTTGAACACAAAGTACATTTTAATTTCTGTCTTCACCTAATGCTGATAAAATTGCCACAGCCTGAAAGATCAGAGAAGCACAACCTGGTTGCTTCAGGGTCAGCTTCCCCATAAGGTCGACCAAGGATTGCTTGGAGTCCTGAAAAGTACCATTCTTATGGATAAGGTGGGGGTATTAGCACTTGTCACTCACTTCATCATCAGCCTCCTTCGGCCATGACCGTGTTGTCACGGGTTATTAGAAACCTGTGGCCCAGAGCCTTTTCAGTCCATGCAGTCAGGGCTGTGACAGCACGCTATTCAGTAAAAAGTCTTGGGGAGCATTCCTCAAGTATTTTGCTAGGAAAAGACAGGCTCAGCTCAGAGAGAATTGCTTTAGGAAATGAATGGTGAGTTTTGCTTCAGTCTTTTTTTAAGGAAAAAGTGGTGATGTGTATTATAAGGAGAACTGAGCACAAAGGCTAACAGGGAAGATAACGGAAATCTATCAGAGCAATAAAGTAGAGCGATCTGTCTATTGAAGAGGTCACCAATCCTGTATACATGTGACCAACAAAATGCTAAACAAATACTTGACTTTCTACAGTCAGTGCTGCAGAACAGATTTTTCTAAACGCATTTGGCCTAACATTTAGCAAGAGTATAGCATGCCATCTCTTCCCTGTAGCTCAAGTCCTAATCTCGGTCACTCAGTTGTCTCATAATTCTGTGACTAAATGCAGTGGGATGACCTCTAGCCACAGCCCCATGGAACCCAGCTGCCTCTTGGAGGTGACACAGTTGTACACATTGCAGGAATACAGTTTTTTAAAACTTCAGTATGTACCTTGTTTAGTATCCGTTCTCATCTCCCCTGTTACTGCAATACATGTCTGTGGATATACACACATGCAGACAAGAGGTAAGGGTATCATAAAAATGTGAAAAGGTCATAAAGAAATTAACCTATGGATACAGTGGCATATCACTGCAAAACAAGGTCATCTATCTTTTTAGAAAAAGCACTAAAAAAGAAACCTAATTGAAATTAAATTAATTCTGAGACACATAAGTGCATGTTTACATTCAGAGGGAAAGTAGGGGAAAGTATCCATGTTTTGCTTGTGCTTTATAGCAAAGTGTTTACATAATGAAAAAAGACGTCTGTTAATTACCTCTACACTGCGCCATTGCTTTTGAGTGCACTTGAACATCTTGGAGCATTCAGTTTCAGAGAATTATTTCTGATGAATGGGGGTGCATTTAAAATGTTTTGTAGTGGGATATTTAATTCTTTTCCAACTAGAGCGCTTTCATGATAATAGACCCAACTTTCCCTCCTCAGTAGATGTAGCAACATCATGTATTATTTTTATAGTGTAATTTGTAGTAATCCTTTAATGTTTTTTTGCTAGATTTTTCTTTATTTTTTTTTAACAATGACTGTTAGAATCTTTTTCTTCCATTTGGCTTTGGTGCAGTTTAATGTTTGAAATAGCTGCTTGTTCCCCATCCGCTTACCAGTTCCAGGATAATTTAAGGGGTTTACCTTTCACAGGTCAAACAAAACAAATAAACGATGACAATAACATTTAAAAACCATTAACTTGATGACATCACTATACTGAGAGATGATTTTAAGTAGTTAGGAAAAAGCAGATTTTGGTTTGAGACATTTTTTACTAAACATTTCACAGTTAGAAACAACTTTTCTATTTATTAGATAAGCTGAAAGAAAAAAATAAATTGTAGGATCACTGATTTCAGCTCCAGACAGCAGTAGGTTAAAGAAATCCTCATGCTGAATAAGGAGCTACAGGTGTACAAGCTGTGTGGTACGTAATAAAGACTGTATAAGACTGGTCATCTGTCCTGCTAGGGTAATTGCCCCTTTGAGAGAAGGATCACTGTTACGGGTTTGCTTTCTTCCACTCACCCATCTTCTGGGACTGAGACTGGAGAGTAAATTAAAGTACAGTGTGAGGTCTTCTGAGGGGAGACAATTAGCAGACCATGTGTAATACCATAAAAGTATGGTATTTCAAGAATGAGAACTGATTCTAGATACAGAAAGTAAAATGTTCTGGTTGTTACAGTTAAAGGTTGATTTCAGAATAGAAGGAGCTTACTGAAAAAAATAGGCTCAAATAACTAAGTTTTCTTAAAAATAAGTACCGTTGTGTTTGGGACCTTTACGGAAATAAATAGCTGAACAGTAACTTCTCCTGGAGTTTTACTTTTAATATATGCCATTGCTTCTTTTCCCATCTTTTGTCTCTTTATTGGCTACTTAGTTTATTATTTAGAAGAAGGATGTTGGTACGCTTATTTTCCACATGTTGTCTAGCAAGTAACATAATTTTTCTGTGTATTCCAAAATATCACTTGTGATACAGAAGTAGGATAAATATAATTTTTTACACAGAGCAGAACCCAACACACCTGAATACAACATTTTTCATATAAGACAGATTTATGCTTACTAACAAACTGTATTTTATAGAAGCCCAAAAGTAAGGCTAAAAGGGCTCAGATATCAATATTAAGAATAAACAAGCCCAAATGAAATAATAGTTTGACATACACAGAAAAAGGGGAGGATAAACATGAAAAATGCTTACCAGGAGATATAAATTTGGAAGACTGAGAAAACGTACTTATAGAATCATAGAATCATTTGGGTTGGAAAAGGCCTTTAAGATCATCGAGTCCAACTGTTAACCTAGCACTTCCGAGTCCACGACTAAACCATGTCCCTAAGTGCCACATCTAAACATCTTTTAAATACTTCCAGGGATGGTGACTCAACCCCTTCCCTGAGCAGCCTGTTCCAATGCTAGGCAACCCTTTTGTTGATAAAATTTTTCCAAATATCCAATCTAAACCTATGCTGGCACAACTTGAGGCCATTTCCTCTTGTCCTATCAGTTGTTGCTTGGGAGAAGAGACGTCACTACCACCTCCTTTCAGGTAGTTGTGGATAGCCATAAGGTCTCCCCTCAACCTCCTTTTCTTCAGACTAAACTAAATCACAGCACCCATATATGTTCCCCATAGTACCTTTATGGGAAGCATAGATTGGTTTCAGTGTTGTGTGAGGTATATGCATAGATGTAAGGATGAATACTACAGGAAGTGCCAGTGGAGGATGGGAGCAACAGTAAATGTTTATACAATTGGGGTTTACTGAAATCTTCTAGGTGCAGTTAAGTCCCATACTTCATTAAGTTTCCTGGACCAAATTCAACACTAAGTTATGCACTTTAGTACTTTATTGAACTCAACAGGCATGTAGGGGCTGAAGTCAGCATTAACTATAGCCATCTGTTATTTTGTCATGCCATACTCAATTATTTTTATTTAGCTCTTTCAGTCATATGAAATAAAACTGTCAAAGTTGTCAAGAACTCCAAGAAATGAAGCCTCTGAGCTGCTGCTCTGAGATTTTTAATATTTCTTCCAATACAGATCCTTTTGCCTTAAAAATCCTGCCAAAAGCACATTTGGTCTGATAGTTTGATAGAACACAATCCAAAGACTTGTGGATAGTATAATGGATAACTGCAAAGAATTTATCATTTACCTGTATAGATCTTGCAATAGCATATTCAATAGTACAGATATTAGAATCACACATTTCATTAGAGAACTGCTTTTAGTGGGTACACAGAAAATGTCATTGTTACCATAGTGCACTCAAATGTACAAAAATGCATTTAACATGATTGGGGTTTTAAATTAGAGGATTTTTGAAATGGGTGTTAATAATCAGTGCAGTCCTTCATGATTTTCTTCCCTCAGAGCTAAGGTAGCCTGCTATTTCATGGGAAGTTTTAGCATGTGTGAATGGATCATGGAATGAATACAGGTTTCTCATTGTCAATGTGATTAGGAAGAAAGACATTTAATTTTCTGAGACATGCTGAATAGTTGAATGGACCACATAATTTATTGTCCTTCATTCAGTTATACATGTTGATAACAGAGTTTTCTCATGTTTCTGTCATTAAAAAAAAAAAAAACATTTAAAATTTTCCAAAGATGGTGGGAAAGCTTTTTTGGTATTGTGAACTGTGGGTTATTTTTAATATTTTTATTTATTAGCTAGTATTTTTCAAAAGATATTTTGAATTTTGAAATATTTTGAGATAAAACAATCATACTGTTTTGAAAATGCCAAATGAAATTTTTAACTAACAAACAAACAAAAAGTTTATTTGAGCAGCTGTCTGCCCTTTCCAATGTCATTTTTTCTTGGAAAATTCCTGTAGCATCACATTTCAGCTTTAGAACCACAGGAAAAGTTTCTTTTCTTGGCTTCAGCTGAATCCCAAGGAATCTTGTCTCCATAATCACCAAAGGTGGAAGGGACATCCCAATAAAAGATTCATCATTTCACCCAAAGGAAATGTCACACACATTCCCTGCCCTACTTAAAAAAATTTGAAACCAAGACAGAAAATCAGTTAAATTATTGACAGATGCAAAGATCTAGAGGTGCTGGTGATCAGTTACAGCATGGTAGGATTCCTGATTCCATTCTTAAAATATCTTAAAATATGACAGTCAAGTTGCTGGACCCCAAAAGAACGGAAGCCCCAAATCTCTTTTTTTTTTTTTTTTTTTTTTTTTTTTTTTTTTTTTTTTTCTGAAGAAATGAAGTCCATAAGAGGAGCTACTGCACTTGAAGGAGAGACCTTCTGTCTACACTGTTCTGTTCTGTTGAAAGGAGAATATCAGCAAATACTCAGAAAAGGCAGATTATCCCCTTAAATTGATCCATATTGTTCAAAAGAAAGCAGAGTCCAGTTTGCTATCTCCATTATTCACCTTTTGCTGTGGTTATTCAGTTTCTCACAAACTCCTATTTAAAAGGAAAGTTGAGAAGTCCTTTCAGGCAAGAGCCCTGTAGAACCAGTCTAAACTATCTCAATCTCCTTCCTCGTGGAGTTTTTAAATAAGACACATTTCTCACCAATTTCTACAGATATCTCACTTCATATCTCCAACACATGCAGAATCAGTGCCCTGAGAGCATTGGCATACCTTCTGGCCTTCAGAGTTCCTTATGAGTTGCCAGAGGTTTCTGTGTCTCATCGGTGTCTCTCTTGCCAAGCAGAGAAAAGGGAAGAAATGGAATAAGCTTCCTGTCAACTTTGTAACTCAGAAACTGTCACCAAAATTGCTTGCATAAATTTCGTGGGGATACAATTTCAGCATCATGCATCTTAAATTGTTCAGCTGAATCCCACATGCCTGGTCATACCGGAAAATGTTGTTTAGACACTCTGTCTTTGAAAGACTTGTGGAGTTTTTGTAAAAAATAAATAAATAAGGTGCTATTAACTTTTTTTTTTTTAAATAGGCATTTTATTAGCAAGTTTTTTTAATTATATTCTGTATACCTTATGAAGTACTCGTTTTCTAATCACTATTAAAGCGTATAATCCTCATATGGATGTTTATAATGATTCAAATTAACCTGCATTTAATTAAGAGGATTGGTGTTATGGGTTTATAAAATTTGAGAGGTGTCTAAAGGAGCAAATTTATTTCCTAATGTAATTTTAAAGTTTTTTCATCTTAAAGGTCAGGGGAGGGACAGACTGTGTAAAGTAAAAAAGGAGATCTAAATCTCAATCTCAGGAAGAAAGTATGAGTTAAACATGTCTTTGCATGGCTAATTTAAACTGGTTTCTTCTTCAAAGATGGTTTGAAGTTCCTGAAAGTAACTTGAGTGACTTGTGCTAAATGCAAATTTCATTGTTTCTTTTGTGCAGTTCATTGTCATTGAGGGTATCTTTAATTTGCTCATCATTCTTCTGGTGGGACTATTTGTGACTGTGGTGCTTATGTATTAAGTTAATTTGATCTAATCTATTCAATCTTTTATAATTTCTAAATGAGGATTACTTATGCTTGCTGCATCATCAGCCTCATGTCTCTGGTATAATTTATCTTTACTAATAGATGTCAAAGGATGGACTTGTTTGTGTTAGTAATTTGAGTTCTGGGATTACATGGTCTTTCATCATATTGTTTAGATTTTCAGGAGGTCCGTATTCTCAAAAATAAAAATAAAAATCCAGACTGCTTCCCTGTTTTACTTGTACAGTTTCCACTGAAACAAACAGCTTGCAAACCCTGTTCGCCCATAGCTTTGCCCATAGGCTTTGCTTACCCAACCAAAACACCTGTTACACCACAATGAAGTGCGTTGCTAAAGGTTGGTGGCACTTTCTCATTTTTTTACCACTGTGCTAGAGAAGAAATATAACTGCCTTAAGATTAGTCTTAATTTTGAGAGTTCAAACTTATCTTTGTTTTTTTTGTTATAAATGAGAACAACATATCAGCCTATCCAATGCCAGTGTGGAAAAAAATTTGAATTATTATGACTTTTTGTCAGTCTATATGATCTCATATACTAATGAGAAATTTTCTATAATACCACTAGGCAGCCAAATCAAAGGTCAGTCATTAGCTCCGACATAACGTATAGGGGTATCTGAGGCGACAAGATGTGGGAAAGAGACAAGAGATCTTTAAGAATCCCTGAGAACAACAAATTCAAGTGGAAATAAAAGTTTTCAGCCTGGAGTATATTGTGGGGAGTTGACAGTTCCTAAAAAAAGGCAGAGCTCTGGGAACAGGGTGAATCTAAAAGTATGGCTTTTGTGCTGCATTGTATGCAAATAAAAAAGTTAACTAAATTTTATCAAAACCTTTCAAAAGTTAGCTAGTTCTGCTTTAATCCTAGCTTTTGTTTGCCCTGTTTTTGATCCTGTTAATTAGAGCTTGCATATTTCCAAGTAACTAGCTTCCAGATGATTAAGACTGCTGCCAAAATTGCATTGTTCATTAAATTCTCTGTAATATTAGCTCTTCTTAGCAGTTCTAATATAAATAAAGTTCTTGCCAAATATTTTTGGAAAAGAGAAAATACTAATACTTGGCACATCTGTACCCTTCAAAATGTTTTATACAGCCATTCATTTGCGGATACTATCTGGACTAAACTGCTTTATACCTCTCAAATAGATTATGGAAATTCAGGGATTACAATAGAGGTGCTTGCATAGTAAAAAAAAATGGGTCTTGTGAGAGGTGGACAATTGTATACCTTTGAAATGGGAATACTTGGGAGTTTGTATTCTTTAAACCACTGCTAATAACTAAATAATATATGTTTAACACTGCAGTTTCAGCCCAGTAGGTGTTTTATTTGTATTCTCAAAACAATTCCACTTCCTCAGCTCATGTAAGCGTATCTTTTAAAATTAAGTCCATTCCTACTTGTAGTATGTTTTTTATGTGTTTTCCTGTGTAGGACTGGACTCGTAATTAAGTGATGTCAAACAAAATTGGAGAAAATAAGTAACTCCGGTCACAGGAGTCTGGTTATATGAAATCATTATATAAACAAATTAATAGTGATAACAGTCTTATCAGTACTTTGAATATGTCATTTGCTGATATATGCATAATGCATTTCTTTTTACATACCACAGAATGCTTATAAAGAGTAAGTAGATGATCGTAATCAACACAGTGATAAATCTTACACTAATATCTGCTGCTTTCATTCAAAGGCACCCTGAAGCACTTTGCAGACTGTTATATATAGGAAAAGAAATTAAAAATAGAAAATTACACTGAGATTTCATCAATATCTCCTGGTAATAATTACAGGATTTGATCAGATTCATTCATCTCCCATTTGGCTATTAATAGGAATATGACACACTCTGAATTCAATCTTTATTCTCTTAAGGGGATTTTCTTTGGTGAGGAAAAACTTCAGAGACTTTCTCCACCCACTTAATGTGCAAAGTCTTTAAATACCAGCAGAAACATTATCACTTGCAGGAATTGAGTGTTCCAGCTGTGATTATTTCTAAGTGTGTAGTACAAAGTCAAGCATTATAATCAGTCTTTGGTTTATAACTTTTTTGACTTTGTCAGCACTGATTAGTATGTCCAGAGGAACAAGTACCTTAGAAAAGCATAACAGAGTGCATTTGGCTTTTTGTGCATGCGTGGGCCAAATGCTATCATTATCCCTTTTTCATTAAGAGCAAATGATCTATGCAGGTTTTGCTGGAGAAAAGACAATGAACTTCTTTCAACTCTTAGTCCAGTACTCCCAGCCTTCAATAGCTTCTGTGCAGGGGAGAATGCATTTCCTACAATGATGAGACAAGTAAGCGATTATCAGAAAATAAGGCTATTCCTGAAAAGAACTCTAACATTTAGTTTTATTGTCATGGCTACAGCTTTAAAGTGACCATATAACTAAAAGCATTAATGAAATATTAAAATGAGTAGAAGCATGATCAGTAAAGAGGGAGAAAATTACTACTGCTCATTTTTATTTCCTTCAAAGGAGGTGAAAGCTATTGGTGCCAGGAAAAAGGGCTGCCCTATGACATCCTTATTTGGAGCTGAAATATTAACTCTTTTTGTGAGAGAGATGGAAAGAAGAGCAATTCCAATAGTTTTCTTCTTACTGCTCTTTGAAGAATTCTTTATTTTAAATAGACAGGTCCATCTTTAAAACATTCTTTGAAAGAGTAACAATCAGCCGAGAAATCCAGTCTCAGAGGAGAATCTCAGAAAGAGTAAAGTGATGACCTACATTTATCCTCTGTTAGAAGGGAGTGTGTCCCATGGACATGTGTCTTTAGCAGAGATGGAAGATTAGGTCTACATAGTTGGCTTTGTTATTCACTCTTTTCTTTTTTTAAAGGGAAAGTCCTTTAATCTCCCTTTTCTTATATTGCCTGTCTCCAAATTGATGAATACAAGACCTTTGTAAAGGTCATTGCAATCTGTGGATGAAAAGCGGTATGCTACAACCTAGCATGATCTGGAGAAGCAGCCTATGAGGATTAGTCCTCTCCATTTTCCTTCCTTTCTAGCAATCCCCTGTAGCAACCTCACCAACATAGCACCTGGTATAACTGTGTCCAACCAGAGAGGGATAATGATCTCAACAATACAAAGAGCCCACGAGAAAGGCAACTGCTCAGAAGGGGAAGAACATAGAGATTAAGAAAAACAGTCGTCTACTATCTGAAAAACTCTAGTAATTAAATCTCTAATTGCTCTCTTCATCACAGAGAACAGACAGGAGTTCCAATGAACTGTAATTCAAAAATGTGATGGCTATTTCCTTAATTACTCTAGTTGTGCTTCTTTTAAAAAGAATGTTTTGCCTTCCATCTCTTCAGAAGATGGTTTCTCTTCAGAAGAGAGTGTAAATGATGACTGGAGACACTACTGTAAAATGCTACTGTGCTACTGGAAAACTCTGTGCATTACCACAGTTCACGCAGATGCCTGCTGTGCTTCCCAGTTGTTAGCAGTCTAATGAGTCAGAACATGGAGTCATCCAAGTTAGAGATGAAGAAGACTTTGTGTTTCCTAAAGTCCTTACAAATTCCCAGTTATAGTCACTGTGCACTTCAGTAACTTTTCCAGATCCTGAATTCATCCTTCATCCTATGGTATTTTTGAACAAAGGAATTGATTTTTAGATCAGAAAGTTGCTTATTTTAGATATTTAGTTACATAGCAAGGTACATCTAAAAATAAAGGGGG
>NW_020799096.1:2317946-2347711 GCF_003259725.1 Athene cunicularia
GGGGGGGGGGGGAAAGATAAATGGCTTTGTTTTGCTTCCTCTTACTTTGTCTTGTGTCAAAAAGTATAGTCCTAACAATATGTATAGTGCGTTTTTTACTGTGTGGATGGTTTTGGCCTTCCTTGTGTTTATGTCAAAAAAAAAAAGAAAAGAAAAGTACCTGAGAGATAAGGTACCTAATTAAATTTCATTTATTTTATTTTCTATTTGGAAGAAACAGCACTCAACAGGATTAGTCTCTTGAAACGATAAAGGAAAAAGGTTGTAACTGTGTGTAATGATTTGGTCCAGGCATGAAAAATGCACCAGGTTACTCACTGCATTTGAAATTAGGAGCTTTTAGGCATGACTACAAATTGAATTTTGGTGATCTTACTGACTAAAATGGGGGGTTAGCTGCATACCCATAGTCAGATTCTAAAGTTTAGTTTTTCTGGATTTAGGCACTTAACATTAAAAATGACAGTACTAAGATGACAAGTCTTTTCAGATAATTAGTCTTTAAATTCTCTTTTTTTTAAATATAATACTGAAAACATTAAATATAAAAGAAGACCTGTTTCCTTTGTGTGCAAGCGTTGTATTATTAGGATAATAACTAGCAGCAACTAGGGCAAAAAAAAGATACACTTTTAGGAAGCATTAGGACTTTTTTCACTCTCAGAAAACATTAGCAAGGAGATGAACAGCAAAGTGTTACCCTCTAGTATGGAGCTGGTCAGTCTGAAAAGCAGGGAGACCCACACAAGCCCAGCTGAGTCCAGGACTGGCCACAAAGCAAGCTGCTACTGTGTTCCTGGGTGACAGTAGCTGCTGCCCATCTGTTTTCCAGTAAACAGGCAGTGTTATTACTCAAACTGATGCCATTTGAGACAGGTTTTTAGACGGTAACGCTGTACTGGTATCATTGCTGAATACCTAGACTTTTGGTGCTTAGTTCATTGAACAATAATAATGATCAAGGAAATTATTTTAATATATTTCACAATTGCTTTCTTTTTTTCTCTCTCTGTAATTCAGGAGAAAAGATACTGGGATGTTGTCATACAAAGAGCACCTACCAGTGAGTCAGGTAGTGGTTGGAGATGTTGACCGGCCTGGGTCTGAAGCCAAGATATCTGTGGGTCCAGTGCGTTGTCAAGGAGATCGTAAGTTTGCTGGTTTTCTTCCACTTACTCCTGGATAGAAGGCAAATTGGAAATTGGTAACTTTTTAGACACCCCGTGCAAATTTAGAGAAATGGCTGTTTACTCTGAGACTTTTTTCTATGAAAGCGTGATGTGATTTGAATTTAGTCTATGAAATTGCACAGATAATGGCTCATCTTTGCATTTAAAATATGATATTTGTCTTTATTTTATGGTAAATGTGGCAACTTTGATTATTCAACTAAGTTTATGTAGATATAAGCAGTAATACGGATTGCATAAGAACATCTCTCAACATCTGTGCTTCTGCTGAGTGCTCTTGTTGATGTCCTTATCATTGCTATGCATATTACTGTAAACTGTGTTTATAGGATATAAAGAGTTGCATGATGGCAAAACTTAACGCTGTAAACTCTGTTTACAGGTGTATAAAGTTTGACAAGATTGTTATCAAGTGTTAACCATATCAGGTCTAGATGTTTCCATGTAAAATGTTGAGGTTTTTGTAGTAGTCTCTGATTTCCAGGCAAAGCGCTGATAGGAGGTGTACGTCCTCCAGTTTGATCAGTAGGTGATAGAATAAATCAGTATAATGGATAAGTTTCCACTTCACACACACAAAAAAGCTGGGATGCAGTGGGGAGGATTGTATTCTTCCTTCAATCTATTTTATATTACAGAAGGTGAAATCCACTGTGGAAGGCAGAGCAACTTTTAAACCACCCTTCAGAAACTTTATGCAGTTGGCACATGCATTATGCTTGTCCTCTGTATTAGAAGGCCATTTTGTTACAACTGGTGCAGTAGGGAAAGGTTGCCTGATTTAATTTACAATAACTAATATTTGCATGGTCTATAAGGAATACAAAATCCATCCTCAGATGCTGGCAAAGTGTACTGTACATCAGCCTATGAGATTGCAATGATGGAAAAATATTAAATGGGTGGACATAGTACCTGCAGGCTGAACAACCTGGTTCTAACCAGCGTCTAACATGGCACAACAAGGATGAGTACTGTTTGTCCTTCCTTCCTTCTCTGTCCTTTTGCAGCTACATGCTTTCCATCTGCATGTTTCCAAGTACTTGACAAGGGAGGTCAGTATCGTTATCCCTGCCATAAGCTAAAGTAATTAATCCCAACTGAGAGGAAATCGCATACTCAGGGTCATCCATCAGGCAGGACAAGTACAAAAGAGAGTTTTCTGGGTCCCAGTCTGGTGCCTCAAAACCCTCGGCCATTGCTCAACTGATTCAACTGAATGTGCTTAGCCTCTTTTTCTGTTCATGGTCTTTCTGAATTGTGCAAATGATCTTTCCAGCTTTTGTTAATGAATCTGATGCCTAATGAGCAGAAACAAATATCATGGGATGGTTGCAAAATTTCACATCACCTCTTTGGTGCTTGTTATTTGTAGTGTTTGGCTGATCATAGGTCAGTTTGTGTTTGCTTGTTTCTCAGCAGTGTTTGACAAACATTTTCATAATAGGCTCTTAAAATTTATGGCTAAGAAATAACGATAACATCTTTCTTGCGCCTGTTTTCCTCATAATCTGAATCCTAGTGCTGCTAGAAATATCAGTCTCTCAAGTGGATCCATTTCTAAATATCAGTATAAATGAAACCTCATTTGAGCAGATAGTAGCCTTTATTTAGTGTGACGGAGCGACACAGCCATTTGGGAATCTGAACTGGTGTATTCCTAACATCCCGATTAATTGAATTTTCTATTTGAACTTTACAGGCGTGATTTGTAGTTTTAAAAAAACTTTGCCTATGAATAAGTTTGTATTTATTTCCATGACAATATATTATTATCAAAAAGCTGGTATAAATTTTCTCACAGGAGACAATATCAACCCTAGTCCCTTTGCAGTTAGCGAAAGCTCTTGTGTTGTATTCCCAGTGCATTTACTAAGCATTCTCCTTCATATTCTTACTAGACCAAATACAACAACTGCTGTACCCCAGACCAGTACTGTCCCACATGGATTAGAGTTTGTGGAAAACAAGGTTTCTGTCCTGGGGAAAATTCCGAAGTTTCAGAATGTGCTTTTGTTCTAAAGGGAACGAAGATCCAAAGTGCTGAATTTGTGGAAAGGGATTAAAAAAAAAAAAAAAAAAAAAAAAAAAAAAAAAAAAACCATTCTTGATGTATTACGTGCATCAAAACCAACTTTATTAATACTAAAAATGTCCGCTCTCATCAGAGCACACAAAGTTCCATTGTATGTAGTTATCATTATATAATTTCTGAAGGCGGTAAATGAAATTCAGTTAGAGATATGAAGACTGACAAAGAAATACAGATTTTTGGTCTGGTTGGAAGGAAGGTAGAAAAGGTAAGAGTGCCCAACTAATCAAATATGATTTTACCTATTTAGAAAGATTTTTCATTGTGATTGTAGAGCCTGCCAGTACTGTGAGAACTTACCTTATATTGCCCTGAGTTGTCCATGGCATGTGATGGATCAACCCATAGTCCGGTGATATTTTGCAGCACATAAAGGGCCATATTCTCACATCAGAATAAAAATGTAAATTGCCACCCACTTCACAGCTACTTCTGTTTAACATCTAGAGACACTAACATGTCCCCTAGGCCCGGTCACAGCAGTACCTGAGAACTATAACACTATATACAGCAGAGCTGCTGTCCTTGGCAGTTCATAAGAAGAGTCAGCTGAAAGATTGCTATTCGAGGGCAAGGAGGGTTAAAGAAAGCAGATATGGATTATCTCATGCAGTTCCCTTCCCCCCATACCCATCAAATTCTTAAAGAATCAGTTAATCAATTGGGGCCACAACAATTAACCATTCTTACACTATTTGCTGTTTGTTCAACACAAACCAAAGAACATTAGGAATGTAGTACACTTATTGCAGAATTGTAATTGTTCTGATGTTGCAAAAATCACTAGATTCTTCTTTCAGAAATATAGATTTTATTTTGGTCCCACAAATTACAATTTCATTTTTCTGTTCCCCTGATTTATGATCTGATTAAGTCTGCTCTGAGCAAACTTGGACGTGGCTATTGTAGGAAATAAAATCAGAAAATTTGGCCATGCATGATTATCCATCTTTGTGTTCCAGAAGTATTTTTCATATTTAACTGCATCTCACAAAACACTATTTGCATCCTGAAAAGCAGTCAGCTAAAAGGAACTTTGTTACCCCTCTAAAGATCTGCTTGAGCTTCTGTGTTTTACCAGAATGATGAAGACTCATCTGGTCATTGTGGCAAAAATCCCATAAATCTTGCCTAGGGCCTGTCTTGTACCTTGGATAAAATATCCAGGATGTCTCTTTTCCATTTGCTATTTTAGCACTGAGGAATGCTTTCTAAATATTTCATGATTTTTCAAATTGGTGACCTACCAGGAGAGCAGACTTGTCCAATTTTATAGAGAACAGGTGCATAACTAGGATATGGATTCAGTGGGGTTTTTGGCGTTGTATTGCTTTCACAGATCAAGCAAAGATTTTGAACAAATGTCAAGTCTACCCAGACTTAAAGCAAAGCTGTCCTTCCTGGCCACTGCTGTATGAGCGCTGTACTTACAGAATGGCAATGGCAGTTTATCAGCAGATTCTCAAGATCCTCTAAGCTGAAATGGAAACATGGAAAACAGGTATCTATGCAACTTTGACATTCACTAGTCCTGAGACTCTATAGTAATATTGGATAAGGAAACCACTCTTATTTTTCTCAAGTGACCGTATTCTCTGCAGGATCTAGAAAAAAGGGCCAACATAAACCCACTAATTAATCAGCTTTACTCTTCAAATGTGTTTGAGACACTGATTAAAATCCCTTTACAAACCTATTACAGTTGTACTGATTCAGTAGCACCTAGACTCCTCATCCCCACTGTATTTGGCCATGTCCAACCAGTAATAGAAAGACTTGTCCATATTTTTATGTTATTCTACTGTAATGCAAAGGAGTACCTCGAGCCTTCTCCCTTTGGAGAAAGACACAAGTATATTGGGCATTTATTTTTCTGTCTAAACTCAGACTGAGGTGGTCGATCAAGGCTGTGAAAATGGATCTGGTAATTTCTTCTGAAACCAAACTGAAGAGCTTAGCTTACTATGTTGGGGCTATCGCTACAGAGATTTCATCAATAATCATATTGAATCAAAATTACTTTTGTGACTTTTGGCACCTTTTCAAGACTGTCTTCTCATTTCCCTTAGGAAAATACTGATGTTCTCAAAGCTCCTATATTTGTAACCTGCTAAGAGTATCCTTTTCCCAAGGACTTTCAAGGATTTTGATTTGAGTCTGCTCTTTATAAACCCAGAGGGGAACAGACTGACTATTCTGCTTTAGATTTGCCTTTCTCCTTGAGCCTATTTTCCTTTTTTCCCGTTTCTGCTATAGCAAAGTCAGAATTGAAGGGGTAGATTTTTTTACACTGATCAGATTTATGTTTTTACATCTCTTCCAGTGTACAGTTTATACCCTCCCAGTGAGACTTTAGACTCAGATTTCTGAGCTATGAATCATTTTTTGTGTTTTACTTCTATTATCTTTAATCCTCAAAATGTGGAGGAGGAAGCAGCTGCATTGACTGTGGTTCTCTCTAAGCTAAGCTTTCATGAAGACCCGTATCACCACTGTTCGTGTAGCATCTGCAGTGACAGACAAAAATCTCCTTGACAAATGACAGAAGTTCAGGAACAAATCAAAACTCACTTCTTACATCAAGTTTGGGGGTTTTTTGTGCATGTGTGCAGGTGATTTGTTTTGTGCATGTGTGCAGGTGACTCTGCATGTGTATTCTCAGGGGAAATATACCTTGAGTTCTTTTATTCAGTGATTTTGACTGTACTCTTTTCATGACTTGGTGCTTTGTTTCTTTCACTTCTAAATATCACTTTTGGCTTTACTCTTGTACTTCCTTTTAGAATGTTCCAGTAGAGTTGACTTATTTAATCAGACAGTGATGTGGACATGGGCGTTTTTTGTGACTCTGGGTTTGTATTAAAAGCAGGCTATGGATGTTTAAAACAGACAGCCACTGCCAGAGTCAATCCTTACAGGCTGATATCCTTGGTAAGGTGTGTTTTTGTATTCCTGAAGTACTTCTATGCACCTCGTCTACAGGTTGGTGACTCAGAACTGTTACTTGCCATGAAAAATAAATTCACTGTTTCATATGTAAGACAAGTGGTTTGTGGGTGGTGGGCAACTGGCTGAGAGGCTGCACTCAGAGGGTGGTGGGAAACAGCTTCTTTTGAAACTGGAAACCTGTCACAAGTAGGGTGCCTCAGGGATCGATCTTGAGCCCAATGCCGTGTAATATCTTCACAAGTGATCTGGATGATGGGAGCAAGTGTACCCTGATGATACCAAACTGAGTGGGGAAGTGGACACTTCGGAAGGAAGAGCCACCCTACAGGAAGACCTGGACAGGCTGGAAGAGTGGGCTAACAAGAACCTTATGACATTCAACAAGGACAAATGTTAAGTTTGGCACCTGGGAAAACATAATTCAGGAGCGCAGCACAGGCTGGGATCTACCCAGCTCGAGAGCAGCTCTTCAGAAAGGGACCTGGGGAACAATGAGCTCAGCATGAGTGAAGAGTGGCAAAGAAAGACCATAGGGTGATGGGCTGCATCAACAAGGGCAACAAGTAGAGATAAAGAAGTCATTGTCTCACTCTATTCAGCACTTGTCAGGCCACACCTGGATACTGTGTTCAGTTTTGGTCTCTGCTATGCAAAACAGGTGTGGAGAGGCTGGAGAGGGTCCAGAGGAGGGCCACAAAGGTGATCAAGGGGCTGGAAAGCCTGTCATGTGAGGAAAGGATGAGAGAACTGGATTTGTTCAGCATTGAGACGAGAAGGCTTAGGGGAGACCTTATTGCCATGGTCCAGTATTTAAAGGGTGGCTACAAAGAAGGTGGAGACTCCCTTTTTACAAGGAGTCACATGGAAAAGATGAGGGGTAACAGGTACAAGTTACTGCTGGGAAGATTCCAACTGAACACAAGAGGAACATTTTTCACAATGGGAACAATCAGTTATTGGGATACTCTCCCCAGGGAAGTGGTGGATGCCCCAACATTGGAAATCTTTAAGATTCGGATGGACCAGGTGCTGGGCCGTCTTGTCTAGACTGTGCTTTTGCCAAAAAAGGTTGGACCAGATGATCCCTGAGGTCCTTTCCAACCCGGTATTCTGTGATTCTATGATATGCATGTATACATTCCAAATTGAGGACAGTTTCAACATCCTGAACTTGATTTTCTATGGTACCATCCAAGTTTGAGGAAAAAAAACCCTGCCTTACAGTGCAGTTTTCAGTTACATATGAAAACTATAACAACATCAGTTCTCTAGTAGGACATTCAGTGTGTTAACTCAGTCAGAACAACAGTAATGTTACTCTTACATGCATAGGTAAGTTAAGCTGGAGAGTATCCCAGAAAAAAAACAGTTTGAATTGGTAAAAGATCCAACTGGAATTTCAGTAGAAGCAATTACTCCTGCTGTATCTTATCCAGTAGTATAGTAACTTGTCTTACAGGTTACTGGAATTGAAAATACTCTATCAAATGAAAATTAACATCAAAAAAACATTAAGCCTGAGTGCTTGTGGCTGGCCTCTTAAATCTATAATTAAATGTGAAAAATGAAAAAAATTGTTTTTTCAAAGTTCTGAAGCAGTAATTCCACTGGAAGCTTATTTGATGGGATTTAGGCAATCCCCATTTGAGGTGTTAATCACTTCTCTGATATTCAGGGTAGAAAACTAATAAAAATCTCTAGATTTTTCTCTTTCCCTACTTTTTGCTTGTATTACTAGTGATATCTATGTAAATTTCTTTTTTAACCGGTCTCTTATGAATTTCCAATCATGATAAATTCAGTAGTGTAAAAACAGCTCAAAATTTGATCCACCTAAAGTTTAACTTTTTTTCACCAGTAAACGAGGCTGCCTTCAGTAAACATAAAAATTTGTCCGCTGAATTTCCACAGCTCTTACCCCATGTCTTTATCTGTTGCACTGTGTTG
The DNA here is from genome assembly GCF_003259725.1 of Athene cunicularia. Classification (NCBI taxonomy): domain Eukaryota; kingdom Metazoa; phylum Chordata; class Aves; order Strigiformes; family Strigidae; genus Athene; species Athene cunicularia. The sequence continues at coordinate 2,326,125 of NW_020799096.1, forward strand.
TACATCATGCAACTCAAGTAGAATACAGATTCATCCAAAGAACGTCAGGACATTGTGCTCACTGTTTATCACAGTCATTCCGATGCTACCAGCAAAGCAGGAGAAAGAAAAGTTTCATTTCAATAAAAACAGCCTGAAAACCAAAACCTATTATTTTCAGACTCAGTTGAATTTTTCGGTGGATTTTGTTGAAGGTGATAAAATAACAGTGTCCACTTAGGATTTGGATAGGGATCATCCAGTTTACTTAATTATTTTGCTTGATTATTCTTCATATGCAGTTGTTTTCCTCAGAGGCCTAAGAGAAAAAAATGACACTCTAGGTCATCTTTCTAAAACTTTCTAGGTAAACAAATCTGCTTTTGCTGTTGTTTAATACCTGATTCATATAACGTCATTTCCCATGGTTAAGTCTCTTTCTCTTCACCTTTAACCCTATTTTATACTGCATAATTTGCTTTTATTCTTAACTTGAACTAGAATTTATTTTAGTATTTGTGTGGAAATGTTTTCTCCAGTGAGAGGTGCTGGTATGTCCTCCTGCAGTGCCTTTATGTTTCTAAGAGAACTCTTCCTTTTGTAACCTCCCAGGAATCCCAGACTGTGGCTGGTTGTCTCATACAAGTATAGGACATTTCTGGCCGTGTGAATAAAAGTTTGCCTGACCTGAAAACAGGATCTGGAAAACTCCCATTGTTCGCATAAATTTAAGGCATTTCTCTCTCACACTGAAATATGCAGAGATTTAAAGGTGAACATAGGATAGAGTATGTCCTCTCATGGACTCTCTTAACGTGTTCACATTCTTCCTAAGCAGCAAAGTGCTCCAGGTGCTGGCTTTTTGGCTGGTAGTTTGGTCATCCTTTTCATTTATGACCAATTTTCAGAAGTACTGAAATTACACTCAAAAGTAGTTCTCTGATGTCATAAACCAAAACCCTTTGGGTTTAATTTCTAATTTACACCTATGTGAGTTTTCCACAAGATAAGCTCTACCTTAGATGATCCATCGCGGACAGTACCAAAATGAGAAGACCTAACGTCTGTGGAATTGCAAATCAGCTTGGAATTGTCTTGAGGTTTTGGGAGCAGCAGGCAGTGTGGACAGCATTTGAACATGTATGACTGGAATTACTTCAAAAAAAATATTTTCTTTCTTTGTGATAATACTTAATCTGCACTACTCGTTCTAGGCGCTTTTCTCTTAGTCCTTTGCATTTGTACAACAGGAGACATTTTGGCATAGAAAATTGGGAGGAAATATTCTCTAAAGCACTGTAAGGCTCATTGAGAGCTCTTTCTACACACCACCCTGAATGTAAGGTTTCTTTTATATAATCTCAAAAGCCCAACAAGGAATTGGTAAGATTAATGATTTCTGTGTTCATGCACTCATTATAAGCTGTCAACATTTCTACTGTAAAAAACCTTTTTCTGAGGTTTATAACATGGGCATAAACTTCTTTTTTATTTCAAACTTTGCATAGAAGTGTATTAATGGAATAAATACTTGTAAAGTGACCCACTTCTAACATCCTATTGACTCATAGGTCATATATGAATATTCTCTAATGCAGAGGTTCTCAACATTTCCTTCACCACGGGTCCCCTTTAAATACCTTTTGTGGCCATGGACCACCAAGACCTAACTCAAGATATATAAAGCACTAGACTGCATCAAATATTTATTCCACTTTCCTCGTGAAGGGTCTTCAAATATGGAGAGAAGGGGAAATAAATTAATCTGCTAATGCACACACTTACTATAATCTTTATTGCAGTGTTTCCACATGAATTTAAAACAATAACATCAAAACTCTTCTTGCTCAAATGTCCCATTGTATGGTATATTAATGTGCTAATTCTTAATTTGATGCCAATTTTTACATTAAAATTTGATGAAAAGTTTTTATAATTCTTCTCACCTCCCCCCTTGTTTGTATTCAGACACCATATATTTTTGTTTACGGGTCCAGGACCACCATTTGGAGGAATAGACTTCAGTTCTGTTATGGCCCTAAAGAGAGCTGTTGGGTTAAGGAAATGTCTTTAAGAGAAAAACCACCTATTTAAAGTGGAACCCACCAACCATACTAGCACGTCAGGGGAGGCAGGGGGTTGGGGGGATGCTTGAGTATGAGAGGTCCATTGAGGGGAGGGTCTGTGGGGAAAGGAGGTGCAGTGCTTGCAGCAGGTCAGACCAAATGTTTCCAGGCTGGATGTTCCCCACCCCTGTTTTGAGCCTTTGCAGACCTCCAGTGATGACATCGTGGCCCCCCAGGAGTCCGTAAGTCTATGGACAGGTTGAGAACCACTGCTCTAATATATCCCACTCACTGCCAGGTTTTGTTCTGTTTCCTTTCTGGAAGCAAACCCTACCCATGAGTGCCACTCATATCACAGAGCAGGTGGAAATACAGATCACATAAAATATAGACATCCTCCTAGAAAGACAAGTCTTTTTATGTCTGACTGAAGGAGCAGGATGCCTGCAAATAGTGCAAGAGAATAAAGGAAAAACAGAGTGAAAATTATAATTCTGGCATAGTGGGAAAACCAGCGCCCCATACAGGTTGTGCCATACACAAGTCAGTAATCCAAGGTAAAAAACCAAAACAAAACAAAAACCCAAACAAACAAAAAAAAACACAGAAAAACCTTTCTAAGGGAGTGATCTTGTTAGAAGATACAGAAGAGAGATCCTTTTAACAGCAAGCATTGATGCTTGATGTAGTTTGACCCCTTCTTTTTAATCCTTTCAAGCTTTGCCAAGGTCTGATAGAGTCTGACTGTATGGTTCAGAAGAGTGAGACTTATGACACTTTTCCCTGTAACTGGTGGTGTATGAAAGTATTATTGATTACACTGTCATTTAATGTGTATTTTCATTATCAAAACAATTTACGTTGCCGGAGACTTTTCCTTAAGGACAAGAAAGGAGTATTCTCTGAGTATCTCTTCTGAGGGGAAATACATTTTATCTTTGTCATCTTTACTGTATACGTTCCTGCCCGATACTTCTTCTGTGCAATCTTTACTGTCTTTTAAAATCAAAGCCACATCTCTTTTACACATGTATTGAATTAAGGTATAAGGAATAACACAGTTCCACACTTTACATCTCCACACTTCCCAGATTCTTCATGAAATGTAAATCAGATGGTTTAAGATAGGAATGGGCCTGCCTACTATTAATTACTTCTCACATGCATTCAATTCTCCCTAAAAGTGTCTGTTGGTATAAACTACAGAAGGCAATTCATTTGAAATGTAAAGCACTAATAAATTTTACTCTCTTTATGTATTTTCTGAAGTAATGAAAACATATGGCAATCAATACCCATGATCAATTCTCCAACTGATAGTAAAAGAAAAAAAAATGTGAAATCCCATAGGGGAGTTATGAGCTTTATGTTTCAGAGATATAGAATTCAAATGCAATTAAGAGCTAATTTTATTCAAATTCCCCTCATCATTATGATTATATTATAGGTTAATTTTATCTTCTTTAATACAAAAAAGAAGTATCTGAAGCATTTCATGTGAAGTATTGTCTCTAAATTCCTAGGGAATTTAAGCAAAGAGTCGTTAGTCTGATAGATGACATACAGTAGCTGTTCCTATTAAACTCAAATCCTGTTAGTTATGCTTTAATTATAATTTCAAACATTTTACTATCTATGTGATTGTAATGCATATTAGTATCTTATCACTTACCTATAGCAAAGTAAGAAAAGCAATTGTGCAGGGTACAAAATCCAAGAATGACAAGATTAACCTATTCCTATGGTGTCTAGGAAAGTGATGAGAAGGAGATGTCAGAAAAGCAATAAGGAACAAGGAGAACCTGCGACTAAACTGGGGAATGAGAAGTTGCTGGAAACCTGTCAGTTACGTGCACAGATTTACAGTCACCTTTAAATTTCACCCCATAAAGCTGAATAATCTCAGAAATTAGGTATAAAATGGAGGAAGTTATCTATATTCATTTTTTAGGTGGAACTCTTTCTCACTTTAATACTTTTGGCCTGTGTATTCCTGCAGCACTGACTGACATTTAAAGAGCAGAAAGAACAGAAAAAGGCAAAAAATGATTGAAGGTGAGGTAGAGGGAGGTCAGTCTTGTTCATCGCTATTTGTAAGTTATGCAAATTCGGTCTCATTTAGACATAGATAAGTGAATGGCAGCAGGATGGGGGATATCCAGTTATAAAGGAGCTCGTCTAACCTTGCAGCACCTGACACACAACACAAAGTAACTCAGGAGCACTAAGAAATGACCAACCACCAAGGTGGAGAAACTAATAAAGAAGAATCTGGGGACCCTCAATGCTTATTAAGCTTGCACCATTGATCTCTGCACTAGGAAAAGTTAAATCTAATTATGTCAATCTAAGATTTTAAAATAGCTGAACTTTTTCTATCCAGTGGTTGAATAAAAAGGAAGATCAGATATGTATTCCACAGTCACAGCTGCACTTCATAATGATTTCTCATCCCTCAAACTCCCCGTCCTTTAATTGTTGGGCTGAATTCTGACAGCTTCTGTGCAAAACACTCCTGCCAAATCCTATTACATGTATGTATACACAATATTTGGTGTGTATATCACGTTCCACTCAGTGCTTACCAGGATTTTCTAAAGAATTTATCCTGATCCTTCTTTCAAAGAAGAAGCAGCTCATTTTAGATTTTTAAGTATATCTATGATGTGGTCCCCAAAGAAACAGCTTTAGTACCTCTTAAAACAGGGTTGCAAAGTTATGCATTTTGAGCAAGTGATTAGAATTATGAACTGGGGAAAGGAAATATAACAATAGCTTGAGAGATGTAGAATAGATACAATATGAAGAATTAACCTCCTATTTCTTTAATCTATTCTTTAATGCGTTTTTTCTGACCTTTGTCTTCTATGGAAAAAATTGCAAAAGTAGGGGGAAAAGGTCCAGAATAAAAGAAATATGAAGGATTGTCTATTCACCCCCTTTTTGATTGATGATGCCATGAAGAACTTCCGCTATTAAATTTCTAGGTTTGAATATGCTGGGTTCCAAATTAAAATTGCAACCTGTGAAGTCTTATAAATTCCATATCTATAGAGCAGTTTTCAGAGGAACTCCCCTTCTGTGCTCAATACTTATCTTTTGTGAGGTGCCTACTTGGTCCTTTAAGACAAATAGGCAAATAAGGAAGAAATTTGGAAATGCTGATAATTTTAGTCAAGGTTTTAACTTTGAATCAGCTCAGATAGAATTAAAAGGAGATGAGTAGAAAATCCTTTACTTTATAATTTTATTTTTTTTTCTCTCATTAAAGCAATTCAAGGCAGTCCTATCCATTTACTGTTAGGAGCTTAGAGTAATCTGTACTTCGAAACTCTTAGCTAAGCTTGCAGAATCATGAACCTTTCAGCTTTACAATATTAAGCAGCAAATTCTAACATTTTTTATGCCTGTATTTCAACAATTTGTGAAGAACCATCTGCATATCTGATTTGGTCTGATTCAGAAGAGCAAGACTTTTTATAAGAACTGCTTTCAAGGAAGCAGTTATGGAAAGAGAGGCAATAGTGAATTATGGTTTCAAAATCTCCTCTTCAGTCTTTTCTTTCATTGATCAATTTCCAACATACAAACTGGATCTGTATTTTATTATTTACCCTTGGTTTTATGAAGCCCTGTGGATGGAAAACTTTTGCCTTATCACTGCAAATAGTTCTGCTTCTGAAAACTGAGAAACTAAATCCGTGTAAAACAGTTATTAGACACATAACACAGTTCATGTATCTGTGTTCCGTTCACTTGACTATCATATATTTTAGATTAGCTATGACAAGGTTAAATTTAAAATGATTTATTGTTATGAACTTTTCTTGTATCTTCATATTTCAGATGCAGGCAGAAATAAACTCGATCCATAGTTGGAAGGATCTCCTCCAGGAAAGTCAAAATGCTTCCAAATACATGGTAGAGATGAAATTTTGCCAATAAATACTTCTATTTCCCATCTCAAAAGGAGAGAAAAATGTCAAAAAAACTTGCCATACCAACAATGAAAAACATAAGTTATATAAAACAGAACACATTGGTTATAAAGGACAGTTCCCACTGATGGAAGGACATTATTGTGACTTTGACTTTCAGTATTTTACAAAGAGCCTTTTCATCACTGTATAATTATATTTTAAAAATAAATAGGGTTTGAACTAAAAGACTTTTAAAATGTCCAAATCACAGTAAAATTTACAAAACAGTCAGCTCAGTGTAGTTACATTTCATGAACAGTTTCAACAAACTCTCATTTTCTTTCAAAGCTTCATAACAATGACAAGGTTTTATTAGAAAATATGCAACTAAATTAAATATTTGCTTCATGGGAGGGACATTCCTTCTTTCCTTTATTTAAACACAAAGTTTTTCCCTGTGTTGAGGTAGAGACTTGTGAACTTCTGCTTTTGTAAACTAAAGGTAAGCATTCTTCCAGTAGCTTCAGTCCTGCTTAAATTATAGCGCGGTGAACTGATATTCTACCCATCTGTATTCTGAAGTTCATCTCTGTATATCACCATGCAGAGACAGCTCTCTCCTGTTCTCTGTACACACGCTGTATTTCAGGTGGCTAATCTGATTGTCCTCTGTAATATCATAAGGTAACTTTGGGATCCCATAAGGACAGTCAGTTATTAAATAAAAAAATTCCCATACAGTGCATTGCAGCTATCCTCAGAAAATCTGTATTAGTCTAAGATCCAACCAAAGAAAATTATGATGCTTAAAGCAATAGGCAGGATTTGAGAAAAATGGAAACCAGTATCTGAAGGCGTCAGTTCAAGAGATAGGTGTGTCATTGTTAGAGACTTAAAAACTTCCCATGACGACAAGAAGCAGTGCTTCACTCAGCTTTAATCCATGAACTGTTTGGACCTTTAAATAATAAAAATATGTAAACTTTCATTATTGTAGCTCTTTCTTTTTAGCCCTTAGTTGATAGAATTCTTTTGCATTGTACTAAAAATATTTTCCAAAGGATATGGGGGGGGGAAACTACCAGTTATTCAAAGAGGACATATAGAAGCCAGCAATATCAAACACAACAATAAAGCAATATTTCAAAAGCAGAGAATATCCCAACTTCCAGTCAGAAAATCTGTTGGATGTTGACACAGGAAAAAAAAAAACCAACACATTTCATTCTGTAGTTGCAAATTGCTTTGTATCTTTCTCACCATCCAGAGCAGGTCATTAAAAGATCAGAAAATTTAAGATGTTTTGCAAGTACTTCTGAGCTCAGCTGGAAGAATAGGGCTTAGAATTGTAAGTTAATTTAGCTTGATGGGAACCTATGGAGGTGTGGTCATTCAGTCCATTCTCCTGCTCAAAGCAGGACTAATTTCAAACCCAAATCAAGGTCCTTAGGACCTTTTCTATTCATTTTATGAAAAATTTCTGAGGACGTAGTTTCTGCTGTCTCTCTGGACTACCTGTTCCAGTGCTTTACCACTGTAATTGTGAAAATATTTTTCTTATATCCAATGGGAATTTTCTGTGTTGCAGTTTGTGACTGTTGTCTCTTGATCTTTTGCTTTGCATCTCTGAGAAGAGCCTGGATTTCTCTTATCCAGAACTACCCATCAGGCAGTGAAGAAAGCAATTATCTCCCCTCTGAGCATTTCTTAGAATAAGCAAACCCAGTTTCCTCAGACTCTACTCATACATCACATGCTTCAGTTCACGAATGCATGTTAAATATATGATCCTTTGTGAATCAGGAAAAGGGCAGAGATCACGTGCCAATTGGTTGTCAAGAATCAAGATCTGTAAGTCAGGCCCTTCCTTCTGGGTTGTACAGGACAATCCTGCTAACAGAAAACTAACTATTACTGATGAAGTAGCCCAAACGACACAGAAATTGTCTTCGCATATATGACAGTTCTCTCTAACTGCTGCCCCAACCACATAGCCAGCCAGCTTAGAGACCTCAGCATGATTTGTTTGCATCTGCCTAGGAATCACAAATCTATATTATCCAAAGGATGGGAATACCAACACAAAAATAACCCTGGTTCCTTCCTGATCCTCAGTAGTGTGGAAGCAATGCGACGTATATTGTAAACAGTAATCCAATCTCTTTTCGACCTCTTGTGGGCACACCAACAAACCAGAGACCTAAGGATGTGTATCAGGAGCTACATTATTTATCTCCATCAATTCTCCTGGAATCACTTCCATGAACTTGTCAAAATCCCACTGTGTAAGTCTCCTGTCTGCAAAAATATACCAGTCTGTCTCTCCTCAGGTAGATAGAAAACATCTTCTAATTTGCAATCAGCACAAACTCATGTCCAGTCTATATCCTTTTAATCTTGTACCTATATTAATCTTTTGCATAACTATGTCTTGCTTCCTAATCACTACTTCCAAAATGTATTCATGAAGCGTCATCTTGTCTCCTCTCAATGTTTTATCTAAACTGACCTAGCCAAACTCTTCTAATGCATTTTCTGTAAAATGTGTTCCATTTACTAATCATCCTGCTAGACTTTCCCAAGTACCAGATCCATCCTTGTGTAGAAACCCGACCATAGTCCTTCATTCCATTTAGATTCCTCAGGTGCTAAAAGATAATCATTGTGCTTCTACATGGCCAAGCTTAGAATTGACCTGAAGACCATCTCAAGTATTTCCATTCCCTTGTAATTAACCACAGAGCTACTGCTAGGGATCCAGGGTTCAGGCTAGCAATCTCCACTCACATCCACAAATAAATGAGCAAAACCCCAAACCAAGAAAGACCCAAATACACTAGGAAATTACATATGCGCTTAGTGATTTATCAGAACGAAACAAGAGTGTACTGCCTCCAACAAATACTTTCTGATGTTGAAAGAAAACATAACATGCAAGGCTATAAGCCTCAGTTCTTATCAGCCTTATGCTATGCAGTACCATGCATTAAAATAAGGAAATTACTCCATGATTTGCCACACAAATTTTTTTCCTCTGTGAGCTCAATATGTGAAAAGCAAAATTATTCATAAATAATATTCAGATGTTTCCAGAGTCCACCTGCAAAATTTATTTTTCTGGGCTCTGATGACTGTATTAAATATGCATGGAAGAAAGAATGATTAGACTAGACCTTTCCCTTGAGATCTTTAGAGAAATGGTGGTTTATGCTGTAGATTTATCTCTCCACCTTGTTCCTCATCTCCTCTTTCCTAGTTGTACTCACTCTCTTGAAGAGACTTTGGCAAGTAAACATCATCACTTACCACAGAAAGCAAGCCTGGGGCCCTCCACATCTCTTCCCTTTTATTTACACATGAAGAGTCAGTAGTTCATAGTGACTGAGCTATGATCAAGGAGCTTCCTGAAATTAAATTCATTAGTAAAACAAGAAACATTCCAGACGTGCACAGCACAGCTTGAAGTACTCAGCTGAGGAACTAATTAAAGACAGATAGCTGAGTGGGTAATGAATAAATACACATTGTGGGTAGAAATAGCTAGGACAAATACACATATTCCCTGTTATATTTGATGGAAAATTAAATTATCACGTATACTGAAATAAATTGAACAGTAAGAGCTCTCCTGCAGCTTTTAGACAGAGACCATCCTTGGGGGAGAGACAGCAAGCAGTGGGATCAGCAAGTGGAGCCCCTGCAACGGTGCCTTCTGCAGTTCTCCAGCCTTCGTGCTGCCACTGCGAGGGTCTGTGCTGCACGCAGCTCTCACATGGCAAAGGGGCCAAAGCCCACTGAGTCCACTCGGCATTCTCTGAATTGAGCACAGACCTATTTGACCCTGTGAACAAGAGGCTTTGCATAATGTTTTCGTTATGCATCCCCTTCCCATACCCGTTGCTCTCTGTGCCTCCTCCCAAGTGACATTTCTGTGGGCAGAGTCACCAGGGTAGTACTTCTGATACCACCTATCAGTGCCAGAGAGTACCCAGTTAAGGTAACCAACTAGGTAATAGGAAATATCTGCCCATTATCATCAGGTAGCACTGCAGACCTTTAACTTCTCAGTTTGAAGAGCATCAGATTTTGCAAGGAGCAGATGCAAATAGCAGGGCTGCCTGGAGCTTTAAAAAAGTGTAATGGTATCTTTTTGTGTCGGATTTGTAGACTGCGATATGCTGCACACCAGCCATTTCCAGAGGCTGCTTTTTGCACAGCAGTCTGTAAATGAACAGAGAAAACACTTTTCATGACATGAAGGCAGCCAAAAGGGATAGGAGCTTTGAAAACATAGATAGAGAGGAGCTCCTAGGGGAACTCAAATAGCCATTACTAGATGAAAACCACCATTAAGCTCAAGTTATGTTTACTCATACTTATCGCCAAACTGAAAGTTGAATTTTGAAATTTTTTTGACAGTTTCAAAAATCTCAAACCCCAGGAGCCCGATGGAATTTATAGGTATGCTTTAGAAAGGACCCCAGTGGTTGAAAATAAGATGAGGAAGTCTTAGTTCACAAAGGGTTATCAGTTGTAACCCTCCCTGCACCCAGAGTCATAAGACTGCCTCTGAGATGGGGCATGAAGGTTTCCCAGTGCAAAAAATTTTCCTGGTCATACTAGTGATGAATCCTTAGATATAATTTTACAACCTATCCTAAAGGAGCTGTTGTGGTTTGTTGCTCTGCTCCTGTAGCAGGTCCAGACATAAGAGAGAGTCATGGTTCCTCTGTAAAAGATGTGACTCCACCCATTTGTAAGAAACATTTTTATTTTGCTATATATGTTTATGGTAAACAATACCAGAGCCAAGGCATCCTGCACCCCTGTCTGCTTCTTTCTCTCTGTCTGCAGCCCATTCGACTCCCCCTTGTACTGAGCCCAGCCATGCAGAGAAGCAGAGGGGTTGATGCCTGCTCACTCACACTCCGCACGCCAGGGAAATCCATCTGATAATCCAATCTAGCGAGTTGTGCCTTAGTTCATAAATAATTTACTTAATTGGAATTATTAATTACATAGGATGATATTCAGTATGATAGTAATTAATAATAATAATAAAAATGGCCATTGGTGGTACAGATTACTAAACATGTCTATGACATCAAGCCACATATCAGAACATGGGAGTGGTTTTATAGGAAATATAGTTTACATACTCTTGATTTTCATGGATGAGGGCAGGGAGCAGGAGAGTCACTTATAAAGTTTAGCCTACCTAAGCCTGTATTTCTGTACTCACAAGTATTTAAACTTTTACTTTTCCTTGGAATGTTAAGACCCCTGTGAAAGTTGTAAGGGGCAGAGAGGCAGAGGGATCCAGTCAGTAGGAGCTCAGAGAGCTGATTGCACTCCTAACCATCGTCATGGCTTACAGATACCACTGAAACCCCTGTAGCTACTGTCCTTGACATTTCTGGGAGCCTTCTGCAAACTTCACAGTCTCCATGGCTGCAGCCAGATAAAAATAAAAAATATCGTGTTATTCTGTTCAGTACTTGGATCTATTCCACTTTTTTGCCCAAGATAGTTATTCCAGATTATCTAGGATCCTGAGCTGGCGTAGGTTAAACTGAGCTGAAGTGGCATTTGGGAGACATCTTAGGTTGTGTTTGGTTTTGTAAAATGGAGGAAGTCCATTACACTGCCAGAAAGGACAATATAAATAACTTTTAAATTGAGCATGTGTGGTTTTCTTTGCTTGTGTTTTCTGGGTGATTTTGTTTAATTTTTAATAATATTTAAGAAGAATAATAGTTATATTTATTCTTAATACAAATAATGACATGGGTACTATTACATATATATTTGATAATTTATATTATGTGTATATTTAATAATATTTATTAATTTCGTACAGTGTATGGAAACCTGTTGTTTCTCTGCTGCACTATCTTACTCTTTGTACATCTGCATTTGTGAAAGATAGGCATACGTAGCGCCAGTATTCAACATTAAGCTGATCTGCATAGCAGTAAACAGAAGTGATTTCAGACTCACTTAGACAGAGTAAGTTTACCAGGTATAAATCTAAAATTGATATTGTTGCCTTTCCAATAGCAAACCTATTACGTATGTATTGGTTGAGGTATTTTTGTGGTTTTAACCTCATGGTTATACTACTCCCTGCACCTGCATCTACAATTTATAGAAAAGATACGCTCCAGCAAAGCTAGCTCTTGCAAACAATACTTGGTATTTACGTGCAGCGTTTCCCCTCTTTTGAAAACCAGTTAAATGCATTTTGACTTATTCATATTTATATTATATTAATTCTTCTCCTGTTCCAATAAAAATTTAAAGAAATCTTTTGCTACAAAGATACTTGGTTCAAATCAAATGGACACAGTAGCAATAAGAACTACTGCCTGGTGTAACATCTCATGAATTAGTAATTACTGGAGTACTGCTTTGCAATTTTTAAAGTATGTAAAATACTATACATCTGGGAAACAATGTAACTGTCATTAAAAGGTCAATATTTATTGACAGTTGACTAAGCCAGATTTTTGCATTTGCAACACTGCAGGACTAGTGCACTTATCTCAGGCTCCATTGCATCCCTGTTATCAGGGACCACTGTGAAAATACTCACCTTTCAAAACACTGACATCCCTATACCTTTGAAATAGAGAAGGCAGGAAGAAAGACACTTTACAAGCATAACATAGAAGAATACTAGATTGTAAAGGAAGGGTATGTTATTTTAAAATCTATCATATATAGCTAACAATATTTTGTCTTCACTGATTTTCACTTTTTCACCCTTTTTACCCCTTAGGCTTCTTGGAGTTGTTTTCTTTTCCTTTTAAATTTTCAATTTTCTACATTCTGAATTAATTTTTGGATCTCCTTCACCCAGAGCATACGAGCACATCCAGAATGGCACCTCAGAGGCACAAATGACTCATACATCTTTGCAGAAGCAGCATAGCTATAGCAGAGTTCTTAAATGCTGATGTTCTTAACTCTAACAGTAGGGTTTTTTCCTCAATATTGGTCGATTTTACAGAAAAGTAAACCAGTAGTAACTGAACAGTCCCTGACTTCGGGCGGGGGGGTAGGGCAAAGGGATACTAGTACACATCTGGAGGAGAACAAGGGCACGAGGGCAGAAACAGCTTCATGAGGTTCAAAAACATAGTTCATATTGTTGAGCCAGAGCTTATCCTGTTCCCTGTTCTAAGCGTCGCCCATAGGTTGAGGAGTCACCTTCAGGATGCTCATGTTTTCAAGAAAAGAGATAAAGTCTAGCCATACCACTTCCTCATCAAATCAACTTTAATTTCATCAGGCATCAGAGACAAACAGTCTGGAGGTGGGTTTATTAGCCCGGCTGTGCACAGAACTTTTGGAATCAAAATCCCTTTCTTCAGTTGCTGATGCTCAATAATGTATTTTAAATACAAATTTATACTAAAACTTGTTGGAATTCAAATTTTGAGTGGAAATGAAAATCACTCAGTGTGATGCTGCTGTTTTGCTTTTGTCTGGGATGGATGAATACATGAAAAAAAATTTCATTGGCACGCTTTCAGGTTTTATTTTAGTGTGGAAAAATTTAAATGCTAAAAAAATACGATTTCTACTGTGAAAGTGTTTTCAGGGTAGTATATTAACTTAATCATACATTGTGCAAAGTGTAGATTAATAAGTATTTTTATTTTTCCACACACAAAAGCTCCCTGAAACATACCAGATTCTCAAGTTCAGTATGAATTATAAGATATGAATGTAAAGTATGTTTATGATAATGCAGCCCATGAGATTTCTTGGCTGTTAGCAATATAATAGCTGCAGTTTTGTATTTTTAAGCTATAGTTTTGATCCCTAAGTACTCTGAAGCTATTTTTTAAATACAAACAGGTTTACTTGCTGCTGACTTACAGTGCTGTACGATACAGAGTTCAACAGCATATGGAGAACTTAAAGCCAGCTGAGTATCATGAAATTACTAGAGAAATGTAGGAAGATAGATTATAATTGCCCAAAATGTAATTTTACTACAGATGAACACTTTCTGAAAGCATCTTTTAATTTTCAGTCACCTTTAGCAGAGGTAACTGCAAAAATATTTCCTCACACAATAATAATTAGACGTGGGAACTCCTTGCCACGGGACACTACAAACATTAGGATTTTACATGATTCACAAAGGGACTGACAAATCCAAGGAGGAAAACCATACCCAGGATATTATATGTATTGACCCTTCTGGATCACAGAGTGTTTGAGGTACAGGTCTCTGAGTGTTCAGAAAACATCCGTGGGGAGTATTACTATCTTGCCCTGGTGTTGTACCTTTCCCTAGGCATCCACCATTGTCTTGAGCCAAAGAAAGATGGAAAGCTGGATGGACCTTTAGTGTGACATGATGTAGCTGTTCTTAGGAGAGGTCATCCCGGATTGAATACCTCAGAGGTATATTGGAACCAGTACAGCAGAGCATTTAATGGCCATTTTTAACATTAAGCAAATGCTTAAATACCATAATCTAAAATACAGTGTCATTATTTAGTGAAGTAATAGTAGTAATATTATTCTAATTATTTTTTGTAAAGTACGAGTACCACATAAATAATAAAAATAGATTCCTTGTCCTGTGTGCCCATAACTTTTCTTTGGCTCCTTTAGTGATATTCCTGATAGAAAAGTAGAATCTTTGCAAAGGAGGAGTATATTTTTATTTAGCTCCAAAGGAATTATATATTCAGTTCGTATTAGTCTGTGACATGAGCTAGCTCTTGATGCTCACTGTTACTTTAATTTGGGAAAAAGAAAAACAATCAGTCTCTCTGGTTTAGTTTCCTTTGACCTATCAAAAATAGTACAATAGCTTTAAAAGAGCAATTTAATTAGTAATCTCACGATGAATATTTGATCCAAATTAAGCACCAGGCTACTTTTCTCTGCTGTTCCCACCGACAATGCTATTTTTCTTTTTCAGTTCAGTTGCAGGGACAGACAACTGCATTATTCCTAAACAAGGAAAAGCACACTTTTTAATTAATGTAGTTTAAAGATTTATATTTTTTAATACCGTAAGACAGTATGCCATATATGTAAAGCTGATCTGATGATGCTTCAGAACATTTAACTATTCACTTTCAAGGAAATCGATGTATTTAAAATGTACATCACTTATGTTTAACTCACCTGTAAGGAGCTGGCATAACTGACGAGGGAGCTTTGTTCATATGCAGCCAACAATGATTGCTCTGATGTTCCTACCATGTAAGTGGGGAGTTCAAGGATTTTGTCTTCTTCTAGGGGTGAGGCAAGGGTCATTACTAAATGGCCAGTGAAATCAATTGTTTGAATCCGCTAATGACTAGAAACTCCGTGATCCTAGAATAATTTTGTTTCCTAATTCTAAGAATAATAATTGGAATTCAATGTCATAAATTACCAGTGTTCCATAACAATTTCTGAAAACTTCATGAACATTAGCATCCCTTGGGAGAGTGCAGCAATACTTTCTCAGCTCATTGTATCTTAAGCAAAACAAATACTGTCAAATTACGATGCCTTAGTCAGTTATGAATAGGTTGCAGAAAAGTTTATAGATATAGGATGTAGCTTCTTCGTTGCCCCCTCACTGCAACCGTGGTGTGAAACAAAGGGCAGGTCTAGGAAGACGAGCTGTATCTATCTTCCACTGAAGATGATGTATGTACATAAGTGTAGGTTTCCACGTTCAGTGGGTCACATTGATTCTTTTTGCGACAACATATAGTATCATGATGTGACCTGTGTACAGACTGAGTCTGCAGTTGAAAGGGTCTGTTCCTTTGGCTCCCGTGGTATTTCAGAGAAGAAAAGGTTGTATGTTCAGGACCACCATTTCGAAGGGAGAACTGATGTGTATTGCTTGGGCTGTCATACAAGTGAACTTCTTTGCATTTTAGTCACTATCATCATGACCTCTGTGATGTTATCTGATTGCACAGTCAATCAGTAAATTTTATGCAGCTCTTTGGTGGTACGTAGTTAAGTTTAAATATTCGTTTCTTTTGTACAGTGGTATGGAGGCTTCTTTCCTCTTTTCTATCTGTCTTTAAGAGCTCACTTCCGAGCTAATCAGGACATGCCTGTGCAATAGAGGAGAACTGAGTGGCCAGTGACACTGTAGAATACATGTCCTGGTCACCAAAACGGAGGGTAGATAATGGAACCAGTGTAAGAATGATAAATGAATGAATATTCTTTTTCAGAAAATAGAAGTACAGTGTACTGTTTCGAGTTCTCTTGGGTCTGATGTCTGATGGTTTAGGATGTGTTTTCTGGGATCTGTTTAAGGAAGTGCCCTGACAAAGGACATGGGGTTTCTGTCCACAGCATCCAACTCCAGTTCTTTTTCATGCTGTCCCCACACTTCCTCACCAAAGCCTTTGGATTAAGTAGTTGTATTTACACTTGAATGGGTTGAATCTAAACCTCCTAGATACTGAGCTTTGGGCAATTTGCACTTTGTTTTGCTCATGCTAATAATAAACTAGGCATAATCAGATAATGAAATTTAAAATTGGAACTTGAAATGCATTTTTAATCTTAATAGATCAAAACACAGGTTGTGAAGTTGCTGTTATTAAAGCTGTTAACACGCTTAAATGTTATTGCTTTTGTGCATATGCTTAATTACCACCCTCAGCAGTAAACAATTTGATATTTTTGCCATCATCGTTTAAATGCATGCATTGCAAAGAATGACCACAAACTTGACTTTTAATTCTAATTTGTGAAAGTTTGTCATTCCCCATAATGAAAGAAAATAGCAGCACCTTCCTCATCAAAGGCTTCTGGGAAAAAAATGGTTTGGGATATTACAGTAAGAAGTTTATGTGAGTTTATGAATGTCAAATATTTGGAACTCATTTAATATATTGCAAACAACTTCATAGGTCAGAAGTGGTATATTTGTTGCAGGCTCAGACATGCAGAGAAGAAATAGATCATTGGGCCACCTGGAGAAAACAAGCCTCATAATTTCTTTGAGCATCCCCACTGCTCACTTCTCATTTCAACAGAGTAGAACTTGCTTATGGTTTTGAGAGATAGAACTAAAAATCCATGGAAACCTTGCTGGTTGTTAGATATGAGGGGAGTATCTAAAGACTGTCAAGTGAAGAGTTCAAAATAAAAGCTTTCATCTCTTGCAAAAGCCACTATAGCCTAAGCATATGTCCATCACATCTACATAGTGCTGCAAACAAAATTAGGAAATGGTATTCCCTAAAAAATGCAAGAAAGTGAGTTCAGGCCCTGGTACAGTTAAAAAAAAAAAGCTGATTAGAAACTGAAAACTGAACAATTCTATCTATTCAGCTCTGCACTAATAGGAGATACTTTAAGGGTCTGTTCAAACCATCTTTCTTCTCTCACCTTCCTCCTGAAGAAGGATGCTGACATCAGAATCACAAACATCTTTGAAATTATTTGTATTGTGGAATTAATTTGGGTAATAATATTTTGCATCTTTTTAGTGAGCAGTTTGTCATGACTATTCCAGACTCAAGAATTACCCATTAATACCAATTAGACACAAAGGTCAAAGGCTGGCTGAGCAGACTCTCGGAAATATACCACCGATCTAATCATGCAGTAAGTTTCCATTAAAAAAAAATAAAAAATCAGGTACTATTCAGAAAAAGAGGACAGATCTTAGACATAGTTTAAATAACACTATAAGATTATAGATCTGTGCTTTAAATATCTGAGTCCCATAAAATGTGACACTGAGTTGAATTCTCATGATTTGTAAAATTAGTGAATGTGAAACACTTTCCATCTGGTGGATTTTTGGGGGGGATCTTTAGAAGTTTTTATTTCCAAGTTCTTAACTTTATTTTCCTTGTGATTATAATGGCAGAAAAATTATTTTGATTTCACAATGGCCAGGAGCAAGATTTCAAAGCTAAATATATGTAAAATAGCCCCTGAGTACCCCCTGGTACACCATGAATGTCATGAGACTTGATCACACTGAAGGCTTTTTTAAGATTGCTAACATCTAATTTGGTCAGTGGGCGAAAATGATGTTTCTGAATATTCCTAGTCCAGAGAAGGCCAAATTATGGCATGGTACTGACTCCATTCTTCACTTCAGAAACTGATTGCTACTGGGCTAAAAACTTTCGAAATATTTCTCCAAATATTTTTATTGTTGCTAATTGCTATCATCTGCTAAAAGTTTCTAATGTGGTCACAGGCGGGAAGGAACATGGATGTAGCTATCAGGGAAGGTGTGGTCCCTGCAAATAAACCTAGGAGGGAGAATACTCACCAGCAAGACTGCCTCTTAGCCTTTGCTGTGAAAAGCATGAGAAACCCTGACTTAATTTACGTCTGTGAAGAGTAGTTAATAGGAGATAAAGAAGTCACTGTTGAATTCAACCCTGGTTTAAAAAACCTCCACCTGTGGTTTAACCCTCTGCTGTAAGGGGGCCACACAAAAAATTAGTTAGAAAATGAAGGGAGGGAAAGAACAGTAGGCAGAACACAGGTTTCCTCCTTCCAGCATTTGATTTCAATGTGTGAACTAGCACCCTTCCTTTAAAAATTGCTATAGGAGTTTTTGATGTTAGTTGATCAAAGCACAAAACTGTGTGCTGGGCCCATCTTTATACAGAATTAATTAGGCTTAATTACAGGCTTATGTGATGATCTTTTTTTTTTTTTTCTGAAACCTTGATAATTGCAATGGACCAAGCCTTTAATATTAAGTCTTATTTAAAAGGCAGTGCTCAAACTGTACCTTCTAATGTTGTCCTAAAGCATACTGGTGATAGGACTATCACATTGCCAAATACCAAATAAATACCAAATCCAGAGTTTTTAGCAGCAAACATTTCTGATAGAAGCCCCCCTTCCCTCACAAGTTGTGAGCAATCTTTCATTTGCTGGAGTCTCAGAGTCACAGCATCAGATCACACCACTGCAGAAGTGCTCAGTTATTTTAATGGGGCTCAGATTTACAAGATGGAGCATAACATTTAGTTCTCTATGAAACTCAAAGCTATTTTGGCAAGACATTAGAGAGTGATATATTTTAACAGCTATAGCTTTTCTGCTTATTCTAGAGGGCATTCATAATTGCTTAGCTATTAATACCATAAATTCAATTTCGAGTTCAGTTTTATAGTAAACTGATTTAGAATAAATAGACATTATATAGGCCTACAAACTGATGGTCAGTCAGCATATTCAGAATCCAGTACATTTAATTTTATAAGCAAATTTTTTGCTCTCTAGCAAACTTGAAGGGGTTGGTTTGGACTCGGAAGAAGGGTAACAAGTGAAGACAGGTTGTTTGTCTCTCTGTGAAGCAATTCAATGGATAGTCCACTGCTATCTACAACACCCTTACCAACATAAATTGTGCAGAGCTGTGATCCACTGATTGATCCATACACTGTATATTCAGAGCTGCTCCTACCAGCTCTGCCTCTAAAACATTCTTGGATAGAAATGTGGATGTGTTTCAGGCTAAAACTGCACTAGCGACAGGCCTTCCCTCTCTGACTGCCAAGAAAATTTATCACTTTCGGATCATTTTAGGGTTATCTCTTCCAGGAGGAGAGCTTAAAAGGTTTGCCCTAGATTTCAGCTTTCTTTGCTCGTGAACACAAGTGGCTTCCTAGAACTATACAGAACTATACAGTATATCTAGTACATTTTTTCTTTTCTGTTCCTCATTCCAGATCTTTTTCATCTTCTTTCTTTTCGTTCCGTTGCTGGCAGTAGCAGTTTTCATTGCTAAATCGCACTAGCATGAGTAATGCTTGCTGCATAGGAACCAGAGTATTTGTGTCCTGGCAAAGCACTAAGAATGGATACGATTACAAGCAAGTAAAGTAAAATGTCAACTAAATCAATTAAAAGCTTGTTAATCTTTTTTTAATGACACCAATGCTGAAAGTATATACGAAAAACTGTACAAATGCACTGGTGTTAAGTATGGGATGAATTGCTACATTCTTCCTTACTCCTTTGATGCAAAGAAGGAAAGAGACTGTTTCTCAAGTTTGCATTGAGCTGACTGGGAAATAAACCCCTGTTTTCTTTTACTCTTATGTAGTTCGGCTGAACACATTTGATATGGAAATGCTCAAGAAAATAGACTCCATACTGACATTTTATAAAGTCATTTTTCAGGGGAGCAGAGGGGGAAGCACTTTGAATTTTTACTCAAGCATTAATCAAATGGGGCAAGTCCAAATAATGTTCTAATGCAACTTGTAAGTCACGTATCCTGCAGCACTTACAAGGAGTAAGTGTCTGTGAACATTATGCAGCTTAAGCAGAGCAAGAGTGAAAATAACAAAATTATGCATATAATCCCAAAACATTCTACACTTCCTATGGTGTTTATGTAAAGTGGAATGCAAGTGAGTTTTGATATATACTACTCTAAAACAAGTATTTGAATGATATAAAACTGGATGAGCTCCACATTTCAGCACTAGCTCAGGTAAATCCTAGCCTTCTACTCAGAACTATTCTTTTGTTAACTTTTCTTGGTATAGGAAATTCACATTTTCTTCTCACAATAGGATCTTACTTTTGGGCCATGCTTGGAGGGAAAAGCTGTAGGACAGAAGTATTAAAAGAACGATCTTAGGAGGTCTGTATTGCTTCCCTGCTGCTCTCTCTGAAGCCTACAAATGAGCCTGGCAGGAGCGGAATTGAAGGAGATTTAACTGGAGCTTTGGAAGAGCTTCACAGAGAGATGTGAGCAGCAGTCCCTGGAGCTGCTTTAATTTATGACCTGTCCTGCTCATCAGAGGGCACATCTCAAAATCAGAACAAATTTACTTGTTCTTTGCTGAAATAATGCAAAAATTATTTCTGCCTTTGATTTTGCTACGTGATTATAAAGAGAAGTAAATAATAACCAAGGACTCTAGGAAATTTGTTTTTATAGGATTAGTCTGCTAAAGAAATGGCTAGTCATAGTTCATCACTTGTTGCATTGTATTTCATTCAAAAGTTTCATTATTTTGTCATTTATCCTCTTGAAAGGATTTGGGCAGTAAAAAGGGATTTAAACATTCTTTTGGGTAGTAGATAGGCAA
The DNA here is from genome assembly GCF_003259725.1 of Athene cunicularia. Lineage (NCBI taxonomy): Eukaryota > Metazoa > Chordata > Aves > Strigiformes > Strigidae > Athene > Athene cunicularia. The sequence goes on from NW_020799096.1 coordinate 2,347,164, forward strand.
GTTTAGTGAATTCTACAGCCTTTGTTGAATTTTCCTTTTCAATTGTCTTCAGATGGTAATGGTTAACTCTGAACGAAGCAATCATGTAGACTATTTCCAAATTTGTGACAATATGTATTTAATGCCAGTTATTAATTTATCCTAAGTAGATGGAGCAGCAGCTGTAAAAATGACATTCTAATTAGTCTTCATGGCATTAAGCAGCATATTATCTATGGGCTTGGGATTTTTTTGTGTGCAGTATTTGCTGGTGACAGTTTCACAACAGCAAATACAAACGTGCCTTATTAGAATTTCAATGCATTGGAAGAATTAAATTCCTTTTGGGATAGCCATCAGCTTTAGGAAAAGCTTCTAAATGTTCCCACAGGGCAAAGATCTGATGTTGTGTAGCAATACAGTACCTACGGCTGCTTAATGAAAGTGTGCTCTCTACATTTGTTTCTACATACACATAGCATAAACACTTTTAATCTGACATTCAGATTAGTCCATTGCAATATTGCAACTACAGGTATTTATAATATGTCGTGGGATTGGGGGGGGGG
>NW_020799096.1:2347761-2364992 GCF_003259725.1 Athene cunicularia
GTCCACTGCTATCTACAACACCCTTACCAACATAAATTGTGCAGAGCTGTGATCCACTGATTGATCCATACACTGTATATTCAGAGCTGCTCCTACCAGCTCTGCCTCTAAAACATTCTTGGATAGAAATGTGGATGTGTTTCAGGCTAAAACTGCACTAGCGACAGGCCTTCCCTCTCTGACTGCCAAGAAAATTTATCACTTTCGGATCATTTTAGGGTTATCTCTTCCAGGAGGAGAGCTTAAAAGGTTTGCCCTAGATTTCAGCTTTCTTTGCTCGTGAACACAAGTGGCTTCCTAGAACTATACAGAACTATACAGTATATCTAGTACATTTTTTCTTTTCTGTTCCTCATTCCAGATCTTTTTCATCTTCTTTCTTTTCGTTCCGTTGCTGGCAGTAGCAGTTTTCATTGCTAAATCGCACTAGCATGAGTAATGCTTGCTGCATAGGAACCAGAGTATTTGTGTCCTGGCAAAGCACTAAGAATGGATACGATTACAAGCAAGTAAAGTAAAATGTCAACTAAATCAATTAAAAGCTTGTTAATCTTTTTTTAATGACACCAATGCTGAAAGTATATACGAAAAACTGTACAAATGCACTGGTGTTAAGTATGGGATGAATTGCTACATTCTTCCTTACTCCTTTGATGCAAAGAAGGAAAGAGACTGTTTCTCAAGTTTGCATTGAGCTGACTGGGAAATAAACCCCTGTTTTCTTTTACTCTTATGTAGTTCGGCTGAACACATTTGATATGGAAATGCTCAAGAAAATAGACTCCATACTGACATTTTATAAAGTCATTTTTCAGGGGAGCAGAGGGGGAAGCACTTTGAATTTTTACTCAAGCAGGGGGGGGTTAAGGTAGCGTTCCTTTCACTGCCTTCTAGTTTCTGAGTATGCATCTCATGTTTTCTAAAAGTTTTCCGATGCAATCATTAAAGCTAGGGCTATTTTCTTTTCATTCTTCTTTTTCTTAGGTTTGTTGTTTGTTTTGTTTTGGGGTGGGTTGGTTGTTTTTTTTTTTTGGGGGGGGAGGGATGTTGAGGAAAGCTGCATATTTCTGTACCTCTAGGAACAGAGTCAAAAGGATTACACAGTCAAAAGACTAAGGATAAAATTCCAAGAGCTGAAAATAGTAAAAGTTTAGTCTTTCTACATGAAGAAACTAAAACTGATACTGAGAATTAGTCATGGTCTCATTCAAATGAGGCAAAAATCATCATACATTTGACAGAAGCTCTCTTCCCTGCTTATGTGTGGTGGGACTACATGCACATCACTTCGGACAGCAAAGAGTTCCAGCCTGTACTGATTAGACTCAATATTATCATTTTGTACCTATCGAAGGGAAACAGATTGACAGCAAAAAAAATATCACTCATTTGTTAAGCACATACATTCCTTTTCCATGATCCTTGATCTCAGGAGGCTGATACAAATTTTTTTTCTCCTCTCCTCATCTTTTTACCACTCATTTTCATCCATTCAGTTTCTTTCTCTGTTTAAAGAAAATGGATCCCTGTGTGATGTTTCCAGTACAGGTTCATTAATAGAGCTGTCCCAGCATCCCTTGGTGCCGTGCCTTAGTCTGCACTTCACAGGTTGAAGCATGGTTCCTGCATGCTGATCTCCTGGCTACGGTGAAGCAGGCGTTGATTCGAGCCAGCTCACACTTTCATCGACTCCTCTCCCCTTCATCTGTTTCTAAGCAGTGGCACTGAGCTCCTTGCAGCAGAGAGTCAGAAAGGAAGGGAATGAAATGAGATGTTAGAAACCTGTAAGGCTTGCCCAGTATTTTTCAGAGGGCATGACAAACCTTTCTCATTAGGCATGCTATCAAAATGGAGCCTGACAGCTTTCTCGGAGAATTAATAGGAGTTTCAGCACTGTGCGTTGAGTCTGATCATGAGCCATGAACGTGGCCAGACCCCGTGTTCAAATTATCTTTAGTAATGTGAGTCAAGTAAATACAGGACTGCTGTCTCTGCATTTAAGAAGGCTCATTTGTCTGAAATTTGTCTACGTTACTGAGGCAAAAAGAAGAGCCGAAAGCAGCACTTCAGTGCTTCTTGCTGTATCTATTTCTCAAAGAGAGAGATTTACTACCTAAATGCAATTGTGGTCTGAAAACTGGTTATGTAGGGATGTCATCTGACACTCAGGAGATTGACTTGCTCAGGACCGCCTGGTAATGTGAGCGCTGAAATGCTGTCTGCTCTCTTTTTGGCTGGCTTGGTCCGAGAGCACCTATACTCCAGTGGGTGTATGGGCTGGGCTCTTCACTGACTCATCAATCATGGACAGGCTGCTAACTAATTTCCATTATAGTGTCCATCTGTGCGCCCCATTCTGCGGGGACAAAGAGCCACTCTGTAATTATGGATAGGCCCTTAATTATACCTGAGCAACTTCACAAACAGAAATAGGGATACACAGATCAAACTTTGATAAGCGTTTAACCAGCCATAGGCTTCACAGCTGGAAGCGGACTCTGAGCCAGAGATTACCTATGTTTCCCTGGACCATGTGTATAAGACTGGAAGAAAGAGTTTCTTTCTTTTCAGTAAACAAAATCAAATGCCTGATTTTGAAAGTCAGTGTTGTGAATGGAAGCACACTTCAAGAAAACTGTGGTGAAATAAATTAACGGGCATGTATAGTTACAGTGTAAATTAAATCCCTAGAGAATCTTTTAGATATAATGTATGAAATGATTTTGAGGAATTGAAAGACTGATGGCGTATAGATGCCAGAACATCATCTAGGTTTTCCACACTATTTTCTCTCCTCACATGTCCTGGGGAACTGAAGGTCTTGAACACTTGTATGACCATGTCATGTAGAGTCTTTATTGTCATTTAAGTGAGAACACATGCAGCATACATAGCATTTGCTCTTGCAAAGGAACTATAAAATATGTTTTCACTTGGGGTGAAAACCGTTGTAGGCTACTAAAGGCCAAACTACAGCTACCCGACTCATATCTAATCCAGAGGAATCACAGAGGAGCTGTGTATTTCAGAAATGTCACTCAAGTTACCTTCACAATTTGTGAGAGGAAGGTTAAAGTCAGACCCTCAGGAATAAACGGTTCAAAGAGCTAAGACACCGAGCCAAGTTTTCATTTGGAAGGATCTATCTTTAAAAAGAATGTCATAAAAGCCTACATTTATTAATATAGCATTTGGGGGCTTTTGGATTGTGTAGCAGCAAGGTAGTGTTATTGCAGAAGAAGTTTATGCAATATTAGACTCTGAAAATTACTGGTGTAAGGTTACTACAACACACAGGCATGTGTCAGAGTTGCAATATAAACATGATTTAAAGTTATTTAATAGGAGCAGTTGTTCATACTGCTGTAACACTCAAAGATTTCAACAGCATTTGCCACCATACACACTGAAAGAATGATATGAAAGTGTAAGGACCCAAAGGCACAAACAAAATATGGATGAAATATCTGAACATGGCGAACTGTCACAGCTTGAATTGTGTCCTCTGATAACTGTGTCCCAGTCCTGCAGTCAGGTTTGCCCTGGAAAATCCAAACTGTAGTCAGCTTCCATGTGGGTGTAACTGTCTGCTTGTGCTAGCTGGACTTTTAGCTAAAGTCATTATTTAGAATATGCTTGTCTGTTACTAATAGCACTTATTACTACATCAGCTCTAAAAACACAATCTATTTTCCACCATCCATCATTTATTTACTATTTGATTTCATTCTCTGTGAGTAATAGACAGGCTCTCTCATTACTGGCAGTTCTACTTTTTGATTTCAGATGCTGCTACAGCACTTTTTTAAAAAACATATCATTGCAATAATTACAATGTAATGAAAAGACTGTATGTTCTTATGCAGTTTGAAAAGAAAAATAATAACCAGGTTCTTGCTTTTTTTCATTTAATTCATGTCTGATCCCCCCACTTTTTGCATAGTCTCGTTGATAAACCTGGTGAGGAAGTCAGTCACTTTTCTTTACTTACAATTCCATTGAAGAGTTGCTAGGGTGAAAGCTGAAATTTTGAAACTCAGGACTAATATGACAGCATGGCTTTAATTGGTGATTTTTGCTTTCATACTGAGGTTATGGCAAGGTTTATCATGTTTCATAAAATAAGATTCCTTTTTTATTGGCTAGAGTTTATTTGCTATGCCAGGTGGAAAGGAGGCATTGCCAGGAAGATTGATGATAATGTCCTGGGGGACCCTAGTCCCAGCTTTGTCATGGACTTAGACTTACATGTCAAAGCATAGTTCTGATTTTCTGTGTCATTTGCCTCCTACATGCAATGTGGAATTAGGATGGCAATATTTAATCCACTTAAATGGGAGTCATTACACTTAAGATCTTTATTAAAACTCTGCTGTGATTCTCAGGAAGAGTGCAGTGAAGACCTACATCTGGGGCTGGGAGAATTGAGTTGTGTATCGCCTGGTTTCTAGACTGGAGAACCTGGAAAAGGAAAAAAGCCTGGCAGTCTTAACACATTATGGAAATTTTTCAAAGCACTGCAGATCTGTTTGCAAAGACCATGAGCTTCTTCAGCCTGAAGAGAATTCTTCCATGAATGACTGTGGCTACTTTAAACCTTTACCTATGGCCAACATGGTTTGTAAGAGATACTTCCAGACCTGAAAACTAAAGAAATGTAGAGTACCATAACTTCTTAGTAGAAATACTTTTTGTTTCTGTATTCACAATGTATTCTTTGCTTTCCAGTACCCCAGCCCATGGTTTTGTATCACACTTGAACAAAGAAGTTGGCACCATGATGGTGTAAATATGTATATGACCCAGAGTAAATAATCTCTTCTGCCTGAGAGGGCTCAACATTTGGATAAGTAAAAGCCTACAATGTACCAAACATAATCTAATAACATAAAGCTCTTCCTTTTGGCTACAGGTGGGTTACATAAACAGGCTTGAAAGAGATCAATCTCACATTGCATAACTTCTCCTTTTCTCATGAGAAACCAGTCTTATTAATGATTTCCAGGACAGTGCTTTCCAGAAATAATGGAGAACATGATATCTGGATAGTATGAATGGAATATTATCTGCAAATTTGAATAATATGTCTCCAGACAATTCAGCAGCACCTGTGATACTAAAAATATCTATTTATATTCCACACTTCATGTTTTTGGCAGCTTGATGGCCTGCATGTTCCATCATTCTGACATACTGAGACAGAGCTCAATGTGACTCAGTGGAACAATGAGCATTAGTTGCTGGGATTGAAGTTTTTGCTAAACCGTCACCTATCCATCTATTTAAAACTAAGCATATAAAGACAGTTTGCTAATTACCTAAATTAAACGGGTTATCTGAATACCTGTAATTCTTTATGACCAAACAGAAATGCAGTATTTCAACTAATGTGTCCATGTCTGTTCAGAGATGCCCAGGGATTTTTCATGTTGAACTGAATCAACAACTCTGTCTGAATGTTCAGCACTCCCATTAAACTCACTGAAAAACCTGCTGTGCAAGTCCACACTGTTGGACTATGTACAGTACACAAGAGTCGCTGAACCAGGTTTGGTATGACAATCATACTTATTTACAATATTCAGTGGAAGAATCTCAGTAAAATTACAGTATGACATGATGGAAAAGGTGAGTCATTGAAGGCTCAGAAAGATAGATGATGATTAGATAGATAGATAGATAGATAGATAGATAGATAGATAGATAGATAGACAGACAGATAGACACACAGATACGATTGTGCGCTTATAAATTTTAGTATATATTTCTACAAGCCATTGATTTTGTTGGGAATGACACTGATACTCTCTAATCTCCCAGGGCATCACCACAGCACAGCGTGGCTGTCAGGATCAGACCATGTTTCTGGTGGGCAATCCCATCAGTTAGACAATGGGTACAAGTGCTTGGTGTGTCCAGTTGTGTTCTCCAGAGACAGCTGGCGCTGGCCCAAAGTGTCAGAAGCTGACCACTTCCTGAACTGTAACCTCTACAACTTAGAGAGGAAGGCATAAACTCGTATAAATGAATTCTTCTCTTTTGTCTTCAGCTTAATTAACAATGCCGTAATTCCATCCTGAATATATTTTTTTACTAATTGACCTGTGTTACTCTTTTTTCCCCTCCCTCTTTTTAAAGAATAGCACCATGCAAATAGATGTCTTAAAGGGAAAAAATGCATCTCAAATTGCAAAAATGTAAACTGGTCTTATTAAGGACAAAAAAGATAATGCAGTCAGATATCATTATGCATATGTTATAAGAGTAATTGCCTTTTGCAGTTGCAAGGCATTCTATTTGCATGCTGGAGATATTCATGGAGGCACAGCACATAACAAACTGTCTCTCAGCTCAAGAAAAATAGGCTGAAACCATTGCCACCATGTTAATTCAGACAATAAAGAAGTAATTAAATGTCTTTAACTGCCTTCCTTTTAACTATCTCTCACTCAAATTACTTTCCTCCTATTATTCATTTTTACCCTTATTGTAAATGTATCAATCTTGTAAATGTTCGTGTTTGGTGTGTTCATTTCTGATAACTGACTGGCTAGGGACAGTCCTTGGAAAAATGGGAGACTATGCTCCCTGACTTTGCGAAGAGGTTAGGCAGATAGACTGCGAGGAGCGTAATGTTGGGAGTAGAAGGAAATGAAAAAATGAAAATAGGCTTAGGATTCAATATAGTCTGGAAAACAACATTAGAAGAATAGGTGGTTGGGGAAAAATCAATAATGTGAGCTGGAAATTACTCCGTCCAGTGTGGTGAAACCCGCTATTAAGATGATGATCCATTCCCAGAAAGGCTGATATAAAAGAAATCACTCTCCTCCCAGTTTCTAAGTCCTCCTGTAAGCTGTTCATCCTCCCTCCCTCGTTCTCTTGCTCCCTCCCTCCAGCTCAGAAGTTGATGCCCCCTTTTCCAGTGCGGTTACTGGGGCAGCAGGAAGGGGCATTTCCTCCGACTCCACCTCTCCTCGCCCCACTGTCGCGTTCCTGGCCACGCTCCCAGAACTGGCTAATGATCGCAGGCAGCATATGGTCTGTGAACAAGAGGTTTATTGTTTTTAAAAACAAAGATCAGGTGCTGGAAACGAGAGCTTGAAAGCAATGTGTAAATGATAGGAAATCAATCAAGAGAGGACATGATCTGGAGGTGGTGAGCCAGACAGGCCAGGAGAGATTTTGAGGAACAGATAATACAGCCTGCAGCTGGAAGCTTGCTTCTGGGAGATAATGAACGTGACATGAGAGCAGCTAAACAGGCATACAGCATTTGTATTGGTACCCTGCATTCACCAGGGTCTGCACGCTTTCCTGGGAACGCACCGAGTTTCTAAACCAGGCCATTGTCCTGCTCCACGACTCACATCCGCAAAGGTGTTTGGGTAATTTATTCCTGGTTAAGAACTTACCCATCCAAATTAGTAGCAATTCATGAGCTGTTATCTAGCTTGAGCAGAGGGCAGAGCTCTGATTTGGACTATTTCAATGAAATGAAAAAGATCTGAAGTGCTTACACAGGAATTTAGAACCTGAATCTCTCTAAGTACTTTTCTAGTCTGAGAGAGGATTCTGCCTTCTGTGCCGCCTAGATTGCTGCTGGTTTAATCCAAAACCAGAAGATGTTTGAATAAGAGGCAAAATAATTATGGGGGAGATTTCTTACTTGAACAATCAGAGATGGGGAATGTAACAGGTATTCTCAAAATAGGTGTAGGGTTTCCTATAACTGACATCTCACTCTGGCAGTCCTGAATAAAGAAATAACAGCAAAATTAGAGTAGTCACTGAGTAAAATGCTTACTTTACCCAAACAGTTTTGAATATGATACAGGGCCATATGTTTCTGCTGCTGTGATATGTGTATTATAGTGCACTGTTTTTTTCTCTACACGCTCTATTTTTGTACCAGTTTTGTCTCCATATATTCAAATGTCATCAGCCCTCAGTGGACAACATCACAGTGGTTTTTTGGAGATAAAGAATAAAATATGAATGACAAACATTTACTATAACCCTATAGGGAAAATACAGACAGCATAGAGTCTCTTGTCCAATTTACAATGTAGAGGGATATTTTTGTCTTGTGCTTGTAAATTCACATGAATGTTTATTTCTGCAGACTGTGTTTTTCTTTCACCCTGAAAGCTCTCAAAACATCTATCCAGATTTTTTATTCTGCCCTTTCATTATAACGAAATGAGTTGGCTTGCTAATTCCCTAATTTAAGCATTATTTGAATGGTACAGATGCTTTCTATGGTACTTACAAGACAGGAAATATGTGCTGATTTTGCTCATAATAACTAATGCGCAGCGGGGCTGCTCTTTTCACATTAGGGATGGTCAGGAAATGTTGACTACAGGTTGTAGGTATTAATAATGGCTTTTGTGTACTAATCCAATGTGCTGTCTTTCCCACTTCTGATCACTATGGCTATTTGATTAGAATTAGCAGAGCTGTGTTTCTGTTGGGAAATTGCTAATCCCTGTCTCTGCACTGTTGAAATGAAGAAAGTTTTCTGCCTAAGAAATATCCTTCCATACACTGCAACTGTTGTGTATAAGAAAAACTAGTAAAAAAAAAATAATAATCCTCCTGACATTTTAAGCCATACTGCATATTTGGGAAGGTACAATTTTCAAAGGAAATTATAAATTCTTCTGCAAGAAAGATAAATTCTGTGGCCAAGGTTCTCAGCTGAACTGGAGCTTGAAGATTTATCAATCCAGCACCTTCAAAAAAGACACATCAGGTCCCCTTAAAATTGACAGATTTTAAATGCTGTGGAAAGTTTTGTATGTGACGCTGGTTTGTGGATCTTTAAGATGTTTTAATACATCTCTCTCTGAGATGCAAAAATTTTCCTTCTTTTTATTTGTGAATATAGTGCTCATCTGAATTCAGCATGTTAAAAAAACAAACAAACAAAAAAAACAACAACAACAACAACAAAAATAAAACACAAACCAACCAGCAGCACATTTACTGGAGTTGAAATACAAGAAAACCAGACTACTAAACCCATATTTCAGAAGTGTTTTCCACCACTTAGTTCATTTTGATCAAATTGGCTACTTCTATAAATACCCAAGAATAGGAATTAGGAAACTATATTCAGACTTGTGAGTTTGAGAATTTTTTTCTTGATCCCCCTGTTCATAGAGAACCAGAGTATAGTAACACATCTTTGAAGGTGATGAATATGCTAGGTGTGCTAGAAAACATGCATGAGAAAATACTATAGAGCATGTCCAACAAACTGGTTTTGCTTGTTTATAGCAAGCTGCTTTTCTATTTATAAAAAAACTTTACAAGCAGGCACCATCAATTTTAAATTGTTGGTGGATAAGAGCAATGGTGAAAATGTCAGACGCTTGATTTGTACCTTTCTTGCACTGGCTTTTTTGGTGTTAATTGCATATGTACGTAGTTCCAGAGCTGTGAAAGAAAGCAAGTTGCCTAGGGCATTCAAGAGCAGCAGCAGAAGTGGGATGAACTGCATTTTTCCGTGTCCCTAAACCTCTCTGGAACCAAAGATAATTTGGTGTCCTGTTCCCAGCGCAACTAAGACACAGCTGAGTGACATCCAAAGATTGGAGCTCACCTCCTGGCAGTGGTTGTTATATAGTGTTCTTGCCTCTTGGGGAATGCTGGAAAAGAAATTTATAGAACATGGAGACCACTAAAGAAACATGAAAAAAATAATGAATGGGGTGAAGAAATGTCATATAGACCACCGTTGTGATAAAAATGTAAAGGTTGATTTTTATTCCATTTGTGATTGGTATTAAGAATTCAAGCTTAAAGGAAAAACCTGTTCCCATACAGTGATAAGGCTGTATTTTATCTTTGGATGCTTCTGTGGTCTGCACAGACCTCTTGAGCTGTGATCTTCCAGTTCATATTATCTGGGGAACTGCTACGTCAGGTGTAATTTATCAGAGCGTGACTCCTGCTCCCACATCAGACGGGCACACGTACCCACATGCACACACCATGCACCCAGCGACAGAATTCCCTGCCGTTCATGCTGTCTCGCTCAGAGAGATCATCCAGACAGGGTATTTCTGTGCTGCCACTGGAGAAGCCAGGAAGCAGATTATGAATCTGAGAGTCGAAATCTGCCTGGAGCTCTTCCTTCTGCTCCGGGAGGGAACAGGCTGTCAGGGAATAACTCCTGTTGCTCCAGCCAGCCTCCAGCCAGCCTCCTTCCCCTCCAGCTGTCTCCTACCCACCTGCCACAGACCCTCTTCTTCTTTTTCACAGTATTAGGAGGGCATTTTGTCCTTGTTTGTGAAATAAATTGTGCATTTTACAAAGGAATCTTTACTGGGGTTTGTGGTTATTGTGGGGCAGCAAGCACAAGCACTTGTCAGGGGCTGCACACAGTCTTTATTGCAGAGAAATTATGTTTGAGACACAGCGGTTGAAAGCCACCAGGAAAGCAGAGTGAAAGGAAAATGTTGAAGGAAGACTGGGGAATGAGTACCGAGTCCCAGCACTGACATGGGGCATCATGGCAGAGGGTGAGACGTGGGCAGTCAAGATGAATTACTGACAGAGCAAGTGTCAGGAGATGGCACCAGAGCAGCTATCGCCCTGTGCTGTATATCAGACCCTCTGCCCTTATTTGTTCAGCGCATCCTGTTGGATATAGTGCCACACCAATTATCCACTGACCTTTCATGGGTGAAGAGGGCAGCTTTCTGGTAATCAGTGTCTGGACAGTCACAAGAGGCATCTCAGCAGGCTCTGAACTCACTGTGCCCAACTCCTCGGCTCCGAAGCCCATAGCTAGTAGCTTTTCGGAATGCCTTTTGTCTTTAAAAACTGGCAGGCAGCTATTGCAAGCTGGACTGGCAGCACCAGGGAGTGCAGGCTTTCAGTTCTAAAGTGCAGAGAAGAGAAACTGGTAAACAGGTCCCCAAAGGGCCATGAGGGGATCGTAAGGGATGTAAAAATGCTGCAGAGGGACCCGCAGCTGTACTGCAGCAGTGTCACATAGGCACAGCTCTGAAGAAAGCAGTGAGGACGCCAAGGCTGAGCCTCCTTGGGAAGCCACGCACCGTTCCTTAGTGCCCTCTTTATGCCCGAGAAACACAAGGGCTACCTACAGCCCCTCAGCAACCAGAGTTGCAGGATGCTTTGAAACGCATTCACTGGGAACAACACACACAGTTTGGAGATCCAATGTAACAGGGCAGTAAGTTACCCATCCTTTTGCTATCCAGAAGAGGGGGGAAATAATAATTAAAAAAAAAAAAAAAAAAAAAAAAAAAAAAGAGCTTATCTGGAAAGCTAAACTATTTGTTGACACTTCTTCAGATACAAAGGCAAAACCCCAGTCCTCCTGCTTTGCCTTTTACAAAAATCTTGTACCCTGCTGCCATCTAATGGAGGATTTTTTAAAACAGGCGGAATAGATAGAGTAATTGGAGTATCGGAGAAAAGAAACTTGGATTCTTCAAGATGCTGAACTTCAGCGATCATACAAGAAAATAAAAGTTCAACACCGAAACATTGCTGAGGTCATCTACCTTGCACTTGTAATCTGGAAACCTAGCCTGATTGATTGTTATCATCATTAACTTTCAGCACTTGGAGAAAAATGACCTATATTGCAGCAATACCATGTTTTGTATGCATTATTCTTCCTTCTCAAATACAGAGTTGATGGAGGATTGATGCTTGATCTGCCACACTTCTGCATGAACTCTAGGAGGAGGAAATAAAATAAAACAGCCATAAAAGAGAAAGCGTTGTCATTTCTGCTTGTGCTCCATTTGATGTCAATGGGAGAGTTGCAATTGAATCTTTAGAAAGGGTATTATCAGTCCCATATCTGGCTAGCAAAGCTGGCACAAAGCAGAAGTGATAAAAAACAGCAGCCAGTGTACTGAAAGCAATAACACTGCAGACAGGGTGTTTTCTTAAACCTCTGGTCCCGGGAGGTGATCTGTATAAATAATGGTTTTGTTTACTGAAGATATGATATTTTCAGTCACCAGTGGCAGCAGTGGATATAGTGGTTCCATTACCACATGATCTGTGTTGTGAACACAATTTGAAATCCCGTACTGTAAACAGCCGGTAGCCTGCCTTTGCTTTTGTCTGCCTTCCTTTAGAAATAAAGGTTGTTTATTTGTCTGAGTTCCATTTAAGGAGTACCAGCTGGGTCTGCCATTAAATATGGTTTGCAAACCAAGCCAGCCCTGATGTTTAACACCCTGATGATCTTTGATGTCTTTTATTTAAGTAATAAATCAGTGTTTAATTTTATGGCATTACGCATTACCCAGGAGAGTCATTTAGCAGGTCAGTTTTAGCGTAGTGATAAAACTGGGAGTAATGGGATTGAAGCTGCCACTTCTGGCAGTTTGTATTGGGCAATACTACAAATTTAAGTTCCCAAACATGCATTCAATTTAGATTTAATAAGAGTTATTATATCCTAGAATTAAAATTGGATTATTTATTGCAAACACTTACGGAGAACTAGCTACAGAGCTGTGACTGCACATACCAAATTTGGCCTGAGAAGTGCCAAGCAGTATGTCTTCAAGTCTTTTGTGAAACCAAATTAGGATGAAATTGTGGCTTGTCTTCCACATCCTTGAGGTCACTATAGTGGCATTTGTACATGTTTATCCCCCTCGCAGTGGAATTGTCATGGATGTAGCACAGAAATGAGACGCTTGATGAGGAAACACTCCTGGAAACTCTGAGCCGACTTTCAAGGTCCCACAGCCATGGCATCAAATGTAGCAGAGCACAGGGTGAAGGCCTAAATTAACTTTCTTAATTTCTTCAAGTGTAGTGCAGATAAGCTAATGCCCTCACCATCTCTCCTCTCGCACCACTTTCATTGCTGTAACATGCTCGCTGTCAGCCTGCCAGCAGGAAGAACTGCTTCTCCCATCTGAAACAGCACCCCGTTAGGGCTGCGTTAGGCCTAATACATGACTCACCTGCACTGACCTCCTCCTGCCAAACACCTCAGTCACAGCTCTGCGTGAGCTGCTGCTGACAGAGCCAGGGAGTGGGTTCACACTGATCAGAGAAATAATGTGGCTGCAGTTGTATGGGCCAAAAAGATAAGATGACACCTCTCCAGATGTGCAGCAATCCAGCAGCAACATGAGAAATAGTAACAAGGCTGTAAAAAAAATGAAACAATCAAGGAAACAAATTGTCAATGGTGCATAGAAGACATGGTCAACTCATCTGCTCTGTGGATCAGTGTTCAAACTTCTTGTGTGATGGAGATCAGAGAAGTAGGCACAGACTCAGCAGCATAGGTGATGCAAAGAGAATCACTTTTATCTAAAGCGGCCGGCTTGGTCAGACACAAACAGAAAACTTCAAACCTGCGGCAAAAACAGACAGCACAAATACCAGATAAATGCTGTGGCAAAGCAGTGGTTTCAAACAGTTTGCTGTTTGTCATCTAAATGCTGGTTCTTGTAGCCTCTTACAAGTTGGAGAAATTAGTAGTGTCCGTAAATTGCTGGGAGGAGAGGGACAGCCAGCCACCTTTTAGGAACCTGTCTGAGCAATCATCAAAGCCACAGGTTGGCTTTTCCTTAGCCACTTAACAACTTCCTAGTTTTCAGATACTGACTGAGATTTAATTTTAGACTCAAAAAAACCCTAGAGTGTTTCTGGTGTTTGTGTCAGCTTTTGAAGCAGGAAATTATTATTATTGAGGCTGAAGAAAGAGGATTGACAAAAGGGATGCAGCAATCACTGCTCCAGAACAAAAGGAAGAGACACGAGTTTCAGTTTTCACTTCAGCAGTTGTACATGAATCATGGAATCATAGACTCATTTATGATGGAAGAGACCCTTAAGAACATCAAATTGAACCGCTAACCTAACACTACCAAATCCACCACTAAGTCCCAAGCGCCAGGTCTACACATCTGTTAAATACTTCTAGGGATGGTGAGTCAACCACTTCCCTGGTCAGACTGTTCCAATGCTTGGCAACCCTTTCACTGAAGAAATATTTTGTAATATCTGATCTAAACCTCTTGTTGCTAGGGAACAGATACCAGCACCCACTTCTACAACCACCTTTCAGGTAGTTGTAGAGAGCGATAAGGTCTACCCCAAGCCTTCTCTTTTACAGACTAAACAACACCAGTTCCCTCAACTGATCCTCATAGGACCTGTGCTCCAGACCCTGCACCAGCTTCGTTGCCCTTTTTTGAATGTGTTCCAGCACCTCAGTGTCTTTCTTGTAGTGAGGGGCCCAAACTGAACAGAGTACTCAAGGTGCAGCCTCACCAAAGCCAAGTACAGGGCGATGTTCTCCTCCCTAATGCTGTTGGCCACACTATTTCTGATACAAATTTCTTCTGAAATGCTGTTGGCACATTCCCTGGGATGTCGCTACTGAGGGAGCTAATGCAGTGGTAGATGAGTAGGCAAGACATGGATTTGGTGCATGTGATGAAGAGGCTTGGACAAGAGAAAACTTCATAATGAGATATATTTGGAACAAGAAGGAAAGAAACAATAAGCAACAAGACTGAAGGCCATAAGTGTTCCTTCAGAAGAAGCATTTGTTGATGTGAATTATTGTCCCCACAAAAGCTAAGGTTTTCTGCCTGGGTTTTTTGTTTGGCCATTTCTTTTACTGCTTGAGGCTTACTACTCCTGAGTTTTTTTCTGACCCTCTCCTTGGTAACTGACAGGCACTACTTGAGGCTCAAAGGGATACTGGCCATTAAGACAGGTACCAGTCTCTCTTTCTCAGCCTTTTCACAGAAGGCACAACCTATCAAAATACTGATATATTTGATTAGTGGTGTTTCCCTTCAGACAGACCTATGTTTAAGCCTCATGTGGAACCAAGGCCAGAGTCCTTCTGTTTGTTAAGATAAAATTTAGGATTTGAAGTGGGTATCTCTCTGACAAGCATGTTCACATGCCAAGCTTATTAGAAGGACAATAACTTTGCCTTTTTTCTTCATTTCCTATCTGAAGGGCTGATAGCAGCACTCACTTATGATGCTGGCAGCAAGCCCAGCAGAATTGCTCGAAGTCTGGATCGTTTTTGTGCAGAAACCTATGATTAAGCCACCTTTGAACAGAAGTAACGTCGGATCATGTCAATATCTAAAGTTTTCTATACTTGGTTATTACCCTCCATGGCTAGATGTGACTCTTCATGTTGCCTTTTCAATCATTTTGATTTCTGTTTCCCTTGAGATTAAAACTCATGGGAACAGGAGAAAAGGTTTAATCTTTTACTTTGAGAGGCTGTTCTGCTAAAGCTGCTCAGCAGGAATACTCACAGGAGTTAAGGCAAACAGAAAACTGGGCATTAGGCTTTGCATCCAGGAGGAAAAACCACGTTTGCCATGTTGTTGTAAAGCTTAAGCAGGCAGCCTGCACAGAGCTTTAAAAAGTCTTCAAAGCTTCATGTGTGCACAGAATTTTTTTCCTAGGCTTTTCATTCCAGCCATCTCTCTGTTCAGTTGTAGCAGTGTCAGATAAAATTCCTTATAACATTAAATAGGTTGGATAAGCAGAAGAGACTATATAGCAGTGGCATATTCAAATTGTAGAAAGCCAATACACCATTTTCTGATTTGTATCTGTAATTAGTAGCAGAATATATCCTATCCATTTTAAATAGTAATCTTATTTATGCAATGAAATACTATTTAATCTCATTAAAGAAAGGAATCAATCTTGTCTTAAAGTAAAATTTGGCACACAATTCTCCTATCATTGTTTATTTTGGAAAGCATTCTATTGAGGTGATGACACAGGAGTAAGATGAGTTTGGTTACCAGATTGCACTAGTCTGCAGATAAATAGTCAGCTGATTTTAAAATATGTTTCATTCTTTTCCCAGCCAAAATTTATAGAAGTGTGGATGGAGGCGGTGGGGAGACACAAAAAATTTCCAGCAATACTGATTTTCAAATCAAAAAAAAGTGCTAACAAAAGACAAAAATGCAAAACTAGAAACTTACAAAGATGAAGACTAAACTTTAGTTTACCATCTTGCTTTTGGCAGGGCAAAACCCAAATGACTTTGCAAGTAATCCCCTTTTAATCATAAATTTATCTGTTGACTTAGGGGATGTTTGCTCTTTCAGTTATTTGAAGAATGGAATGGAATGGAATGGAATGGAATGGAATAGAATAGAATAGAATAGAATAGAATAGAATAGAATAGAATAGAATAGAATAGAATAGAATAGAATAGAATAGAATAGAATAGAATAGAATAGAATAGAATAGAATAGAATAGAATAGAATAGAATAGAATAGAATAGAAATTTGGTAACCTGCAGCTTTTCTTTTCCTGAGGGAGAGGCTGCTAACACTGTTACATAGCCAATAAAAATATATATAGTCTTAAACCTTGGTAAGATGCTTGTAAATTCTTTTGCCCTCTGATGGGGCAACAACTGCCATTGAAATGAAAGAGCTTGGCTTTGCATCATGGTGTGTCTTAAAGGAAATACTGTAGATATGCAATTGTAAAAAAAAGACATGATTTTGCTGTGCAAAAATATAACCAGTACTATCATAATAAGTGAAAGCCAGAGAAATTGTAAAATTGCTCATCACATGGAGGGGAAAAAAAAAAACAAACAAACAAAAAAAAAAAACCTTGTCAGGACAGGTTTAATCTGCAAAAGAAACTTTCAATCTCTGCTATTTGTGTACTTTTCTCAATAAGTATTTATGGACAGAACTGTTCTTAGGCTACTCATATGAAGACTATAAACATGCTTCTTTCCTTCCTATTAGAGTTTGAGCTTTTCACTGAGTCACAACCTTTTTCTTTTTTTTTTTAGAAAAGCCAATCAGCCTTATTCTGAAGCAGGACTTGTTGCTCTCTTTCCACAGAATTCATACATTTTTAGATGCAGCTGGAGTAATCCCCTTTGCTGCCATCCTATTCTCCAGTCCCCATTGCCTCAGCGCTCACGGCAGCTGGCTTGGTGTGCTCAGCAAATGGGAGGGAAAGGACATTGTGCAGGTTCAACCATTCTGCTAGAAACTCAGTAATGAAATCTGAAATGACAAGGTGAGCTCAGCAGAGACTGAGCTCTGAGAGGATTTTTTGCTAACCCTTTGCTGGCTAACACTTTAATTCACATTCCCAGAAAAATCAAATTTGAGTCTATCATTAATTGGTAGTCTTCTTCCTGGTTCATTTGTTTGGGGTGGGTTTTTTTCAGTGAAGAAGGAGGGAG